>NC_068981.1:24281128-24284380 GCF_001194135.2 Octopus bimaculoides
CTATGTGTATATGTGTGTGTACGTGCCTGCGTGCATGCGTGTGCCTGCGTGCATGCGTGTGTGTGTGTGTATGTGTGTGTGTGTGTGTATGTGTGTGTGTGTGCGTGTGGCAAGGTGGTGGAGTGTGTGTCTAGCTGGGTGCGTGATTGATATATGGTATGTTGTTAGATGTAGATATACCTACAACGTACTTATATTTTCGTTTCTTTCTGCATGTCTCTCCTGCCACCACCTCTGCTTAACTCTTTATCTCTCGAGCTCTCTATCCCCACTCTGTCTGATTGTCTGCTTGACTGTCTGTCTGTCTGTTTCTCTCCCGCTTTCTCTCTCTCTTTCTCTGTCTCCCCCTCTCTCTCTCTCTCTCTCTCTCTCTACAATGTTGGGGTAGTTATTAAAGAAATTGATATTTTCTACGTAACTTAACAAGCATTGCTTCCATATAATCAGAGATAGATAGATAGATAGACAGATAGACAGACATACAGACAGATAGATAGATAGATAGATAGATAGATAGATAGATAGATAGATAGATAGATAGATATAATGTATGTATATAAACGTCTGTATATAACATGCACGTTCATAATTATGTATATATGAAAATATTTGTGCGAGCGTGCACGTATGTCGATGTACGTATGCGTGTATATATGGTACACACATATGTATGATTATATTTCTAGCTTTGCTTTTCAAATTTCGGGTTATTAGAAAAGAACTGTTTTCTAACGCCATAACAAAGCGTTTTTATACATCATCTAGGTAGTCTTATGCACAAGCATGGATATGCTTGCATATGTAGATCTGTAAGCTTTCGCGTATGTATGTGTACATATATATGTGTGTGTGTGAGTGTGTGTGTGTGTGTGTGTGTGTGTGTGTGTGTGTGTACATACAAGTTGGTATCAAAAAGTTTCCGGACTAGTTCTGTAGCGCCCAAACAGGTTGCGTATGCTGTGAGAGCTAACTGTGACCTTCGTGAGGCAGTGTGCCGAGTGACATCGCTTGTGTTAACTTCGAAAGTTGTGAAGTTTGTGTCTTTGTGATCACATGTATGCTGTAGTCTGTGATTTTGTCATGGACAGGAACAAAGAGGCAACGTGAAATTTTGTGTTAAACTTGGGAAGTCTCATACAAAGACATTAAGTATTCTTTGACAAGCTCATGGCGTCGAGGCAATGTGTCTTCCGTAATGTTTCGAGTGGCACAAGTGCTTCAAAGGCGGAAGAACGTCTCTGGAAGACGATAGCGATCTGGAAGACCAGCCACGAGCGCCACCTCCGGAAATGTGGTATTGTGCGTCAAGAATTCGTCCCCCGGGGTCATAGCGTCAATCAAGAGTTCTACTGCGATGTTTTGAAGAGTTTGAGAGAGGATATTCGGCGAAAGCAGCCGGATCTGTGGAACGCGATGAATTGGATTATTTACGACAACAATGCACCTTGTCTCCGGGATCTCATCAGTCGCGAGTTTCTCCCCTATAACAACATGGTATCGCTTCTGCATCCTCCTTGTTCGCCAGATTTAGCACCTGCGGTCTTCCATCTCTTCCCTAGGATGAAGTGCAGCTCAAAGGTCACCGTTTTAACACTATGGTTGAGATCCAGAGCGAATGGCAGAAGGCCCTCGAATCGCTTACGGAAAACGACTTCCAGGCCGGATTCCAAAAATGGCAGGAACGCTGGGATCTGTATATTCTTTTCTACTTTAGGCACAATGCCCGAAATTTTGAGGGAGGTGCGAGTCGATTAAATCGACCTCAGTACGCAACTGGTACTTAATTTATCGACCTCGAAAGGATGAAAGGCAAAGTCGACCTCGGCAAGATTTGAACTCAGAACGTAAAGACAGACGAAAATAGAGCTAAGCATTTTGCCCGGCGTACTAAAATTTCTGCCAGCTCGCTGCCTTGACCTGCTGGGCCCGTGTATTGCTGCACAAGGTGACTATTTCGAAGGAGATGATGTTAAAACTTACGTAAATAGATTATTATTATTGTTTTGTCTTTTTTTCTGTTACGCATAGCTAATCCTAGAACATTTTGACACCACCTAGTACCATTTTATTGCTCATAAATTTGAACAAAAAAAACTTACAGGGATCCCCAAGGGATTTATGGACCTCATTTGAGAACTATTGCTCTAAATGCTTATGTAATATTTATATCTTGTAAGGCTGCGAGCTGACAGAATCGTTAGCACGCCGGGCAAAATGCTTAGCGGCATTTCGTCCATCCTTATGTTCTGAGTTCAAATTCCGCCGTGGTCGTCTTTGCTTTTCAGCCTTTCGAGTTCGATAAAATAACTAGCAGTCAAGCACTGGGATTGATGTAAACGACTATCTTCCTCCTCCAAAATTTCGGGCCTTGTGCCTATAATAGAAAGGATTGTTATTATCATCACCATCATCATCAATTATTATTGTTATAATTGCTAAGGCGACGAGCTGGCAGAATCGTTAGCACGCTGGGCAAAATGTTTAGCGGCATTTCGTTCGTCTTTACGTTCTGAGTTCAAATGTCACCGAGGTCGACTTCGACTTTCTTCCTTTCGGGAACGATAAATTATGTACCAGTAAAACACTGGGGTCGATGTAATCGACTAGTCCCCTCTCCCCAAAATTTCAGGCCTTGTGCCTTTAGTAGAAATGATTATTATTATAATTGCTAAGGCAGTGATGAGGCAGAATTGTTAGCGCATCGGACAAAATGCTTAGCAGCATTTTTTCCGGCTCTTTATATTTAGCTCAAGTCTTGCCGCGGTCGGCCTTGTGGTTCCTCAATAAAATAATGTTCCAAATGAGCACCGGAATTGAGACAATCGACTAACCCACATCCACCAAAAATGCTGGGCGTATACCAACAATTTTATGAGGAAAGATGTTTGTCAATTTGAAACCATTACTACTGCTGCTACTGCTGCTGCTACAACTGCTGCTACAACTGCTGCTGCTACAGCTGCTGCTGCTACAGCTGTTGCTGCTGTTGTTGTTGTTATTAATCTTTATCTTAACATCATAATATCATTTACGGTGTGTTCACTTCTCTACAGCTAATGGCAAATATTATTCACCAATATCTATTTCAACACAAGAGATTTCAGATTAAATCTCTTACCAAACATATTACACGTTAGACATTCCTTGTTATTTTTCAAAAAATATATATATCCTTCTTTCTTTCACTATCTATAAAAGACGTGATTGTGTTGTGTGTACATATATACATATATACATACATATACATATATA
>NC_068981.1:24285388-24286729 GCF_001194135.2 Octopus bimaculoides
ATATATGATAAGAATTCTATGAGCGTGTTTAATTGTAACAACTAAGAGTCAGGTATCAAAAGGGTCAGTTATATTTATAAAGATAATTCCATTTCGAACCAAACATGATATATGTTACTAACTGAAATGGAATAACTGTGAAAACTGGGTAAATGTGTACTTTTGTACAATGATATGACGTAAATACGCTGTCAGTTCAATTGATGGCAGTGGACACGATCGTGTTGATAGACCATAAAGTCACGATAGCGTATATTTTTGTGCAATATGGCGTCTTAATGGTATCAATTGAATTTATGGTTGTAATCACGATAGGCCATAGATACATCATAAAGTGGTGATTTAAACGAACATTTACAAAGAAAAATAAAACAAACAATATACATAAAAATGCTCTTCCTTCTTATCCTTCACATTCGCACCATTTATAGTAATGGTCTTCAAGTTTCGTTTATAACTTTTTGCCTTTTTCTGTTCTAATCTTTTATTTTGTTTATTCATTTATTTATTTATTGTCATGCTTTACGAGATCATGGTATGAAAATATAGTTTAACCTAAAAACTGGTTGTATATTTATGAAAAAGATGGAAATACAGGAATTTGGATATTTTTTTCTATTCCTACTGTAATTAGTATAAGTGTCATAAATGCATAGAATAATAAGAAGGTACAAATACCTAAACTAAAGTTTACAAATATGAACCATAATTAAAAAGGTGTGTGTCTGTGTCTGTATATGTGAGTTATTTTCTCTCCTTGTTTCTTTCTGTGTCCCTTTCTGTAGAAGAGCGTAGGCTCGAAACGTTAAAGACTTTTTCACTTCCCGAGCGTTAAACTAAGACATCTGTTTGTTGTCTACACCACCTGTCTTCGTCTTTTCTTTTCTTTGTGAATTTTCATATATATGGAACAAAAACGCAATAGAGGAATATAAAATATTCGGACGGTTAGACGATATAAAGAGGGAGAAGAGAAACAACAATTATAAGGACAGGCAAAACAAGACAGGTCATTCGTGGCCTTCTTTCCTCAGTCAAGTACCAGAAGTTACGACCGTTTCGGGCACTTACACTTGAGACGGTTCGATCTGGTTGTCCCCCAAAAAGTCTAATCTAAGAGCATTAGACCTCTTTGCAAGAAAGCTAGCGAATGTGTACGGCAACAAAGACAAAAACCGGAGAACATGGTACACAATTCTGAATACAAACAAGAAAAAAACCAACAGGTGTCTTTTGACTGAGAACGAATCAAATTGAGCTGGGGTGTATGAAGTGAAAGCCTAAAGGCAGGAACATAGGAGATGGACATAAGAGGTGTTGACGGTCGGCAGTCAGGCCAAG
>NC_068981.1:24288643-24291623 GCF_001194135.2 Octopus bimaculoides
GGATAGATAGATAGATAGATAGATAGATAGATAGATAGATAGATAGATAGATAGATAGATAGATAGGTAGGTAGGTAGGTAGACGGACACAGACACACAGACACACAGACAGAAAGAGAGACAGACAGACAGATAGAGAGAGAGAGAGAGGTATCTTTTCAATTTGATGTGGTAAATTCATTGAAATTTCACTACAAAGCATTTTTCTTTTCTCTTCTTTCTGTTTTCTTTCCATTGTATACCTATCAACATATTTTAAAATAAACACAATTTCTCACAAGGGCTGGTGACCTTTCAAGGATGTCAATTTTAGGAAGTAAGATTGAAAAAAATAAGAAAGGAGGGTGCGGTCATCACTGAAAAATAAAAAAAATACTTCAAAGTCCTAAAGTCCTATGAAAATGTATATTTCTTTCTACTTGTATAGTCAACTCCCACATTCTGTGTAATTTCATATTTTGCATGAACAAGCATTGAATATTAGTACAATATTCATAATCAGGAACATAAAGTCAGAATATAAAAAATAATTTGGTACTGTTTATAATTCAGTCTATTCTTTAAGTACATTTAATCAAACATCATAAATGAGTTTGTATGTATATTGTATATTTAGCTGGAAGTCACTCTGCAGGAGTATATATAATAAAGCAGGGACTGCTTAAATATATATTTTTTGAGTATCTTTCATCCTTTTGTAGGATTTCTTTTTCTTTTCCTTGCTTGCTTGGATAAGATAATTCAAAAGAGATCTTTTTCACGAATTACTTTGCCAAGTAGCTACATTAGATATCTTTTTTAATCAGTGGTAAAATGGTTCTAGTATTCTTTTTCGGGTACATGTAAGTTATATAAGAACAACAGTAGTCAAAATTCCAATGTTATATATATATATATATATATGATCATTTATGGAGATGAGTATCATGTTATTAACATTGGAGCCATATTCAGAAGCAACAGTAATAATGTAATATAAATATTTTCTCTTCATCCCTCATCATTACTATTACATAATAATAATAATAATAATAATAATAATAATAATAATAATAATAATAATAATAATAATAATAATAATAATAATAATAATAATAATGGAGTTCCTCTGCTTCTCTTTCAAAAATTTAATTTTAGAGAGAATTTTTTGCAACTTCATTGCTTTTCGGAATTTTGGGTAATCTCTTGAACATTCGTAAAAGGGAAAGATTTTGAACTTTCCTTCACCGAATATTTCTAGACGCTTGCTCAGTGGAATCCTGCGCAGTTCCTCTGGTCGGATGTGTTGCCTGCGAATTCTTGTACGTTGGCAGAGGGAATTGTTTGTTTTGCCAATGTAATTTTCCTTGCAGTTATGGCAAGTAATACAGTATATGAGATTCTGCATCTTGCAGTTCATATCTGCATTTACTTTAAAGGAGTATCCGCTCTTGAATTTTACGTGGGAACTACTTTCTAAGCATTCACAATAGTAGTTGTTGTTGTATGTTCCACATCTGCTATCTCCATATTCTTTTACAGAAAATTCCGATTCCATTCTCTGATGTAAATTTTGCTCTTGTGAGGTGCTTTTTGAGATTTTTTGTTTGACGTCTACTGTTTTGTAAGGGGTTTTTTTATCAATCAGATTTTTCATTTTGGGGTTTGTAGAAGTATAAGTAGGTTTGATTTTATGCTGTGAAAGATGTTGACTACTCCAGGATTGTGCGTATTAATAAATAGAATAGTGTGTTCATTTACTTTTCTTTTGGTGTCCTTAGTTGTGTGATGCTCAAATTCATCACTTTCAAATTCCTTCATTTATATCCTAAGGGATATTTCTGCATTGTTAGGTCTTTGAGCTCGTTGAGTCGGATTTGACGGAGTCAATCGCTATAGTACAGATACGTCTTGTCATGCTGTGTGGGATGTTCCTTTTGATGTGTGGGGGATGGCAAGAGTAGAAATTCAAATATTGGTGCATGTCTTTTTTTTTTTGTAAAATATGTCCGTTGTGACTGTGGCGTTGTGTATTTTATGTGAATATCCAGGAATGGTAATTCATTGCAACTGGTTTTTGTCGTAATTTGATGGATGGGTGAAGTGTATTGAGTATATTATTAAATATTTGTAGGTCCTCATTTGATTTCTCCCAAAAGATGAAGCAGTCATCGTAGAAGCGATTTCACTTTTTAATGATATATTTCTCGCAATCCTGATTAAAAGCTCTCTCTACTTCCTCGTAAAGCTTTTCTTCCAAGTATCCCATGACTAGGTTGTCATATGAGAGTGCAAACCGCATTCCCATAACGGTGCTTTTAATTATCGATATGTTTTATTATCGAATCTAAAGGTGTTTTCTTCTAGTACTAGGTGTGTGGCCTTGATTATGAAGTCAGTTTTGAAGCGTTCATTTATCCATCTTCTGTGTTTCTCTACCCAGTGTTTGACTGCTTCCAGGCCCAAAATGATATATTGATTAGTGACATCAAAGCTTGTAAGTATAATACCTTCTGGGACAGCGTGTGGAATGTGCTGGAAGAAATCTATGCCGTCCCGTATATCCCTATGTATTAATGGGCGTAAACGTTTTAGGAGTATGTCCAAATAAACAATAACAATATTCTCCTCTTCTAAACAAAGGAAAAAAGCATCCAATTCACATATATTAACAAGGATACGTTCTACTTTTACCATTTTGATTTTGATTTTGTTTTGACGAGCTCGAAAAATGAACGAAAGCGCCAATAAAGAATTATCCAAAATTCTGACTGCCTCCTTTTTCTCAGTATATATATATATATATATACAAGAAATGAGGGCAGGGAATCGTCAATTAATAATAGAATTAACAATTAACAATTTTGCCAAGTAGTTCAGTATGAAATAAACCTTTATCGGTAAGAACATTTATCATCATAAATATAAGGGATTAGCAATTGAGTTGCTTTTCCAGTATGTTGGAGAAGCAACTCAATTGCTAATCCCTTATATTTATGAT
>NC_068981.1:24291786-24292988 GCF_001194135.2 Octopus bimaculoides
TATATAAATCCTTTGTCTTTTACTTCTTTCAGCCAGTGGACAGCACCCATGCTGGGGTTATTTTAAAGCCCTGTACTTCTATCTGTCTCTGAAAGGCAAAGTCAGCCCTTACGGAATTTTGACTCAGAACGTAATATGCAGAAAGAAATGCCGCTAAGTATTTTGTTCGATGAGCATAGAGCAAAAGTCGAGAACAATAAGCAGAGAACTTGTCGGAAAATGTAGATTCGATAGAAGTTATTCGTTACACAGGGTACGTTATATCTAGTTAATACATAATTATATGTATTTACGCACACAAACACTCATCATTTGCTTACATCCCTCGTAACATAGCAGATCGGTTGGTTGATAGAATAAGTATCAGATTTAAAATATATGTACTAGGGTCGATTTTTTTCTTTCGACTAAAACACGTCAAGGCCGTGTCCCAACATGGCTGCAGTCAAATGACTGAAACAAATCAAAGATAAAAGATATAAAACTTTGTTCCATTGTTATTGTTCGTCCTGTCATTTTTTTTTTTTTTTCAACAACTCGTGACCCGATACTTCATATATAACTAGTAACCAGATTCTGTATATTATTCCAACTGATTAGACACAACCAAGGCAACAGAAAATCTAGTATTGTTTATTGAAATACTCTAGATTCTGCATTTCCCGTTTCATTCCTTTCACACAGACTTTGTCATATCCTATTCTTTCTTATTAGCTTTTGAACATAGCCATTGAAAAATACATGGTTTAAACAATTTAGGACATACACTGTAAAGTAAATGTATGTTTATTTTACACGCGCATACAATACGCACACACGCAAACATACACACACATATGCATAGATAAATAAAGTTAATCTTAAGAAAACAATTCACGCGGAGTGAAGCAGTTACGGAGGCTATATCAATTTCCAGACGAAGCAAAAAGTAAGAAAATACGACAAGATATTTAACAATGCAATGTAGAAAAGACACTCTGTTGGTAGTAATGAATACAATAAGTAAGATGCCAACTGCATATTTGTACTTTTTTAATGTCTGCCATAACTATATAGTGTTAGGAAAAAATAATTAACTCAACATTTATATTAATGCTACTAAACATATTTCAGAGATTCATAAAATATTTTATGATATGAACGCTCTCAATACCCCTTTCCTCTCTGTGTGAAACACATACGCAATCTCTCTCAAACTCCTT
>NC_068981.1:24293088-24295845 GCF_001194135.2 Octopus bimaculoides
TTCTCTCGCTGGATTAGGAGTTCGTTTCTCTTTTTGTCTTCTGCAATTTTATTTTTCTCATATCCCAGAGTATGGTTGCTTTCTCATTCATTCTCTGTGACATTTTCTGGGGTGTGCTTATAGCATCATTTTTCTGTTGTCATTTCCTAGTTTGGGCATAGCTTCCAGTGTATATAGGTCCCAATTCTGTCGTGTCTGTGAATATATTCTTTCATGGAATATATTCTTTCTTCTTCTTCTTCTTCTTCTTCTTCTTCTTCTTCTTCTTCTTCTTCTTCTTCTTCTTCTTCTTCTTCTTCTTCTTCTTCTTCTTCTTCTTCTTCTTCCTCTTCTTTTTCTTCTTCTTCTTCTTCTTCTTCTTCTTCTTCTTCTTCTTCTTCTTCTTATTATTATTATTATTATTATTATTATTATCATTGTTATTATTATTATTATTATTATTATTATTATTATTATTATTATTATTATCGTTGTTGTTGTTATTGTTATTATTATTGTTGTTGTGGTTGTGGTGGTGGTGGTGGTGGTCATGGTGGTGATTGTCGTCGTCGTCGTCGTCGTCGTTGTTATTTGCGTCTATTCTAATCGAACTTATTTTCTTTCGACTCTGCAGTTTTTGACTTTTAACGATACTTAAATGTGGATATACTCTCTTACTGATTGTGAATACAATTGTAAGCAATATTTATATTTATTTCCTTTTTAGGCCCTTTGAGGCCAAAAGGCACCTTATTAGAAATTTTTTGGTAAAACTTGTTATTTTCTCACATAGGATAACATCATGGCAGGAAGACAAAAGCAAGAAAGAAAATATGTTATACTCACTTAATTAACAAAAAGAAAACTGTCTGTTCAGATACCACACAAAAATAGTTATAAATGGATATATGAATATCTAAAAAAGAAATAATGATGCATCTAATGTTTCTGACACAATTTGAAGTGTATTTAAAGATTCGTAAACTAATAGCAGTAGCAACAACGACTAAATACACAGCCTCTGACACACAGCTTCATTTAAACGCTACTTCACACATACGGGGTTTCATACCCACACATACATACACACAGAGCTTCAAAACATGGTAACTCCTGTTTTACGCTTGTTCCTGTTGGAGACAAAAAAAAAATTCTCAAAATTAATACGAAATAACTCTGTCTCCTTCCTTCAGTACCTTTTCCAAGAAAGAGAAACGAGAAAGTTGATGCACTTATGTCTTAAGAAAACAAAAGGGGTCTTTTGTGAACGTTGAATGAAGTGGGGATGGTGGTTGTGGAAGAAATCTGCAAAATTGCTAAAGGAAATACAAGGTGGGGGAAAAGAGAAATAAATACCCAAAGGAAAGGTAAAACCAACTGAAAGCAACAAAAATTGGGGCAAGTGGAGCAACCTTTTCAAAACATGGATAATACTCCTCCTCAGAAAATGGTGAACATGATGACAAAGTGGGGGATGATATGATAATCAGTGTCTTTCGAAGATAAGATAAGCATCTAATAGACAGATCACCAATGTACGAGTAGTACAACGGCGATGCAAAATACGCCGAGATGCAGTTGAATTTGTAATGTAGAAAATAGGGGAAGGACAGATTACAGGTAAAACCAAACAAAGATATTACAGTCAAATAAAACACGCATATCCTGAACGCGTGAGGTAGTATCTAACGCAACCCATTTAAAATGTTAATTGGCGCACAAAACTGCCATCCGAGCGAGAATGAGATAGTTGTGGACTGCCTTTGCTGTTTAATATTAAGCGACCAGAATTCTAAAGACTGGTGAACCCCTTTCTTCGTTTGACCCAAGTGGAAGAATTTAGGAAGAAAATAAAGTTTTGCGAATCAAAACAGAACATTCAAAGTAGCTTCCATATTCTCGTCCTTGCCGGCCGGTCAGTAAGGAAAAGGTGAGACAACACCTCCCACCTCATAGTATTACACCGGTGGTAGTGACTAACAACAGTAGCAGCCTCAGCAGTAGCGATAATAGCAACAACAACAATAACAACAGCAAAAAAGAACAACAACAGCGACAACAAGAACACTAGCAGCAATAACAACAGCAGCAGCAACAGCAGCAACAGTATGCTAAAGTAGCAGGTACTATCAGCTTGGGAAGAGGTTGGAGGTTAGGATTCAAGTAAAACCCCATAAACAGGACAGAATCCTCGACATAAAGGAAATTCCTGGAAGAGAGCAACTGCAGGTGGTTTGGGAGGATGCGAGGCCTAGGTGTAACAACTGTGGAAACAGTGATCACCTCAAGGTTTACTGCCTCCAATAACAAGGCTTCCACTACTCCCAACATCCCAATATCGACAGTGTCAGCTGCAGTAGTAGCTACAGCTCTACCACCAGCTGTAAACAAGCAGCATCGCGCCACAGCAGCAACAGTAATTGCAGCATCAGCTGTGAATGGAAGTAGAACAGAAACAGCATAACAACAGCATCAATAATTTCGGTGGTTACATGTTCTGCGCATCTCCTGATCGACCGGAATCTTAAGGTAGAGGCGCTATGTTATTTTAAAAAGGTCTTGATCCTCAACTACCTGGTCCAAGGTTTATTCCCATTGCATGGAAACCTGGGTAAGTGTCTTCTACTATAGCCCGCGCTGACCAAAGCCTCGTGAGTAGATTCGGTTGACAGAAACTGAAAGAAGCCCATCGTATCCGCGTGCGCGTGTATTTGTGTGTTTGTGTTTGTGTGTGTGTGTGTGTGTGTGCGTGCGTGCGTGCGTGTGTGTGTGTGTGTG
>NC_068981.1:24299512-24302055 GCF_001194135.2 Octopus bimaculoides
TATATATGTATGTTTGTATGTATGTATGTATATATGTATAAATATATATATATATATGTATATATATATATATACATAAATATACATGTATATATATAAATATATATATCTGTGTATATGTGTATGTGTATATATATGTATATATGTGTATATATGTGTGTGTGTGTGTGTGTGTGTGTGTGTGTGTGATATACTTTTTCACTTCCCGAGCGTTAAACTAATACACTTGTTTGTTGTCTACACCATCTGTCTACACGCCTTTCTTTCAAGCAAAGGTTCCCCCAAGACAAGGTGCTGGTTTATTACATATGACTCATTTATACGTGACCATCTCTCATTGTCCCTGTTCTGATAGGTGTTTTTACAAGACCTCTAAATGTATTCGTACCAAATCTTCCCCCAGGGTAAGTCGCCAGTTTATAGTGTATATATAACCTATTCAGTTCTGTCTTTGTTCAGCTTAAGATCATCCCTAATAAAGTATACCTTTGATCAAAGACTTACCAGCCATGATCATTTAGTATTTTATTCGTTCACGTGTTAAGGATTTCATTACATAATCTGATTCGATTGTAAGATACCCGTAATTCTATTAACTGGAATTTTTTTTAATGAAATTTTGATTTCTAGCATAAAACAGCCTTAGAAACACGCTGGAATGATCAAAATAACATTTCAAAATAACATTTTAAAAAGAAATAATCGAGATATTGGGTGAAAAATTAGCAAACCTCATTTGAATATCAGAGAAATATACCTAGTAGATATAGCAAAAAGGTTAGATATGTGTAAATATTGACAGATAATTACGAAATTTTTAATTTTTAAGTGATCTCATATGAGATCACTGGTAGATAATGGGTTAAGGAGTGATTTGAGGAAAATTCGGCTGATATTTCTATCTAGTCGAGCGGCCACACCGAGGCTGCATCTTTGTTTTATCATCATGGTAAAAAATTTATATTCTTACGAAGTGATGACTATGAACTTGACTTTGTAAGCCGGATTATAAGCACCAGGTGTCGCCTATTTGCAAATAGATGAACTGGGACAGTAAAGGTGAAGTGTCAATATAGTCGAAACATCCCAAAACCGGTGGAATGATACGAACTGCTTACATTTTGGTTTGTTATCTTTAACTCTATCATTTTCACCACCCACTCAACCACTTTTGGCCATATGTAAAATTTTTAGAACAATGCACTTAAGCACCGTTTTCACTATTTGACTTCCATCCCACATTCTCTCCCCACCTCTCTATCTCTCACACACATACACACGCGCACACACACACACATACACACACATACAGACGCACACTCACCTAAGTACGCATGCACATGCACACACAGAGAAAGACCGACACGAATTGGTTTTTAATTATCAAAGAGATGATTTTATTAAATTCCAGGAAAATTATAGTTCCAAAAGTACGTTTTTCTTTTAAACTTTCTTTTATCAGACAGATAATTGTGAGCAACAGAAAACTACTATCAATTAAAATTTCAAAATTAAATACTTTTTAACAATTATATTTTGTTTAGAGCTAAGATTTTACAACTTTCTTTCTTTCTTTTTTGTTATTTTTGTTTTTGGATTTTTTTGCCCATCTCAGTTCTCAAGAGGCGGTGTCTTCTAGAAAAATATATATGTAAAATTGATGTAAAATAATATGAATAAAACTATAAAATATAATATAAATTATATAAAATACAATAAACGAAAGTTTAAAAAAAAAGAGCTAGAGAGAGAGAGAAAGTTTGAAAGAAATATAAAAAAAAACATATAGAAGACAAACGGAAGAAAACAGGAAGGAGACGAAAAAATGTGAAGATAATGGAGAGGAAGAAAAGGGGACATAATTACGACTCAAAATGTAGAAAATAAAAATTATAACTTTAAGTTATTTTTGATTTGTCTGTGTCTGTTGTGGAATTAAAACAATTAAGAATGATTCTTTTTTTTATGTTTTATACTTTTAATTGTTTTCTACTACTATTGGAATAGTTGAAGTTGTTGTTGTTGTTGTTGTTGTTATCGTTGTTCTTTTTGTTGTTGTTGTTGTTGTCGTCGTCTCTGTTGCTATTGTTAAAAATCTCTTCCGTGCTTTTTATACTCGTGTTTATCCCCCTCTCGCTTTCACTCTATTTTTCTTTCTATCTCTCTATCCATCTATCTATCTCTATCTATGTATCATTCTTTGTTCCCTCCCCCCTCTCTCTCTCAGTTCATCTCTTTCTTTGTTTCTCCCTTCACTACATTTCGAACTTTCTCACAACCGTTGTCTACCATCTCTCCTTCATTTTCACTATACATACATACATACATACATACATATATATATATATATATATATATATATATCTTCATCTGTCTGTGTGTCTCTGTCTCTCTTCTCTCTCTCCCACCTCTCTCCATCTCTCTCCCTCTCTCTCTCTCTCTGTCTGTCTCTCTGTCTCTCTGTCTCTCTGTCTCTCTGTCTTTCTCTCTCTTTCTCTCTCTCTCTCTCCCTTTCTCTCTCTCTCTCTCTCTCTCCCTCTCTC
>NC_068981.1:24302072-24306284 GCF_001194135.2 Octopus bimaculoides
TCTCTCTCTCTCTCTCTCTCTCTCTCTCTCTCTCTCTCTCTCTCTCTCTCTCTCTCTCTCTCTCTCTCTCTCTTGTTTTCCTTGCTTACATCCTAATCACTAATTTTCTTATAAACGTCCCCCCATCTCTTTCCGTCTATTTCTATTCTTCTTGTTCAGATCAATTCTTTTTCACATTATTATTATTTTTGATGCCGATGCTGGTTTTTCTTCTTTTTCTTCTTTCCTTCTTAATTTTATCACAAATTCCACTTAGAAAACTAAACTAACTTCAATTGAATTGAGAATCTCAGTGGTTACTGCTAGCCTTTCGACCCCCGAATCACCAAATCCTTAATTAAATCACTTCAATATTTGTACAGCAACACTGGTAAACTTCATTCAATAAGGTGGTTGTTTACATTAAGCTGAGACGTCAACGCACGTTCAAATCTTGATTGGGTATATTTCATCTGGACACAGGCATGCCTGTGTGATAAAGAAGATTGGTCTTCCACTACGTGGCACGTTGCGGCACATTGTACCAGGTTGGCACGTTGTGGGACATTGTACCAGGTAGGCACCTTGTGACATATTGTACCAGGTAGCCCGTTGAGTAAGTGCATTTTGCCATAAAAGAAAACTGATTTGAAGCCTGTCGAATGGATCGTTTCTTTCTTGAGGTTTGCATATCACCCGGATTTATTCTATCAGCTCATTTGATCTTTATGTATCTTTAGCAGACTCCACGTTCTTGTAAGTATCTGAGGAAGATCTCCGTTGTGAGGATAACCGACTTTCTACCCACAGGCCTTGGAAACCATCGCGCGCGCTCGTGTGTCTGTCTGTGTGTGTATAGTGCACGGTAATATCGATATATATATATATATTTAGAATTTAATTATCTCCTACAGATGTTTCAATGGAATGAAATATCAATGTATTATTACGTAATTAAAATACATAATTTTAAAACTATTCGTTAGCCATATCTTCGAGAGAAAGGATTACAAAAAATGGATAACCAGGAAACAATTACTGATTTCAATACAAAAGAGACATATCGTCTTCGCTGATTCTGATTAAACATATGAATTTGTTGCACTAGGATTTACTGCATTGTTGAAACGAACTAAAGTTTACAGATGTTTTATCAGTTGAACGTTTAATTACTGTGGAAATATTCTTTGATGTTAATTAATGCATCAAATATACATACACATCTCAAAAATAAATACACATCCTTCGTTATAGCTTTTTATGTATGCAGGCACTCTTCATTAGAACAAAGCTAAAAAGGGTTAGATCATTAAAAACTACTCAAGATATGTCTACTAAATACTAAATTTCAAAGGCTGGAACAATTTGAATGGAAAACGATGCCTCACTCACCATATTCGCCGGACATTACCCTATCTGATTATCATTTATTCCGCAGATTTCAAAATCATTTGAACGGAAAAATGTGAATTCTATAAACGAGGTCAGAAAAGTACTGGAGGAATATCTTCTGTCATGAACAAGTGAATTTTAGAAGAGGGTCCTTGCAAGTCTACCAGATAGATGGAAAGGCATTGTAGAAAATGAAGGAGCGTATATTTTATATTCAAAAAGAACTTTGCTTATCTTAATTTTGAAAAATAAAATAAGTTTAAAAAACCGCATTATGTATGGGATGACCAAATATATATAGTATAAAATTAATGTGGGCTGCAGAGCGCGATAAACTAAACTTGCACTTCGTCGGTTATGGTAGCAATGGTTCCAGTTAGTCCGATCAACGGAACGGCCTACACGTGAGAGAGAAACCTGCACCATTACCTGTCTTGTGCTCATCTACAGTTGAGTAGATTGGAGCAACGTGAAATGAAGTGACTTGCTGAAGGACACGACACGACGCCTGGCCCAGGAATCGAATTCATGACGCTATGATCATAAGCCGAACCTAACCAATTACACAACGCGGAGAAGAGCTATAGCTGGCACAACATTTTAGTTCTATTTTGAATCTACTAAGCAGAGAATTCATCCTTTTGTATATTTGCTTATATTGTGTTGCATTCAGCGGAGTTCTTTGAATATCGGACTGCCAACCCGAAGTTCAGCAGTTCATATCTTATCCACAATTATAATTTGTGACCATGGGAATGTCTAAATAACTCTCACTAGCTCAATCCGTCTAGCTATGAAGTGTTATCATGTGTAGATGAAATTTACGTTTGTCCTTTTTTTAGTCGCTGACCAACCTTGACTGCGAAGACTGATGAAGAAAGATATCCGGCCATAACTATTCCGAGTGTTCTATAATCATAACTAAGCTATCCATCCTGTATCTTCATTTTTAACAGGGGAAAAAGAATAGACTGCTCTTTCTAGCCGATTTGGTGTCCATGGTGTAAAAGAGGGAACAATATATTATTAGTTTCAAATTTTAGCACAAGGCCAGTAATTTCGTAGAAGGGGCTAAGTCGATGAAATGGGCTCCAGCGCTCAGCTGTTGCTTATTTTATCGAAAGGTTGAAAGTCAAAATCGATCTCGTTGGAATCTGAACTTGAAATACAAAACGGACGAAATGCCACTAAGCATTTGTCCTGCGTACTAGCGATTCTGCCAGATCATCGCTTTATGAACATTTTGCTGTTCGTTTGCTTAATCTGCTACAAATTCATAGAATATGCTAAACACAATTTAATCTCAGAACATTTCTAGTAATTCATATGTGTTAACAACACTTGAATTCTCAGCATACGAGTTCGAAACATTTAGTCCTACACACTATCAAATCTTCCTACACTTTGGGCTTTATTATATTTCTTATTTATAGGGCGACGAGCTGGTTGAATCATTAGCGCGTCGGACAAAATGTTAGCAGCATTTCCTTTACGCTCTCAGTTAAATCTTACTAAGGTCAATTTTGTCCCTAATTCTTTTAGGATCAATGAAATAGTACCAGTGAAGCATCGGAATCAACGTAATCGACTGCTCTCTCTTCCTAAAATTACTGTCCTTGTGCAAGTGATGAAACCATTATGTTTCTGATTTCTTCAGGCGGCAAGCGTGTAGACTTTTTAGCATGTCGGACAAAATGCAAGCTGACAGAATCGTTAGCACCCCGGGCGAAATGCTTAACGGTATTTCGTCTGCCGTTACATTCTGAGTTCAAATTCCGCCGAGGTCGACTTTGCCTTTCATCCTTTCGGGGTCGATAAATTAAGTACCAGTTACGCACTGGTTTCGATGTAATCGACTTAATCCCTTTGTCTGTCCTTGTTTGTCCCCTCTATGTTTAGCCCCTTGTGGGTAATAAAGAACTAAGAATTTCTTCCAGCTCTTCATGTTCAGGCTTCATACACCGTAGGCAATCAACACAGGAAGAAGACAACACGAGAGGGACACGTTTTAACAAATACAGTATTAGTCTAACGCTTAAAAGAGAGAGGAAAATTTTGACGTTTCGGATGCTAGTCCTACATCAAAAAAAACAAGCTGCTGAGAAAAGGTGATAGGGAAAAAAATAAAGAGAAAAGGCGGTCGAGAAATACGGGAGAAAAAGGTTAGGAATTAGAAGGGACTGAGATTCTATGAGGGTGAAGTTACGAAGTGAGGAAGAGGTGCGTGGTGTGCACATGTGTAGGAGGGTATCCGTTTATGAAGATGCCGTAAGGGGAGATGGTATAGGGTGCATGTGATTTCTTGGGTTGTGTGAAGGTGAATAAGTATGTGAGCGTACGGGAGTGTGGGTATGTGTGAAGAACGAAAGGTCTTGATTTACCATCACTGATCTTATATCTGTAGACTTTACTTTGGTGACTTCTCGTCAGGTTTCGATAAAATTAGTGGATCTTCTTTCACGGTTTGTTTATCTGTCCATGCGTTGGACTCCATAATACTAGATTTTAACCTATTTCTCCAAGATGTCCCACAGAGATACCGAGTAAAGGCAATCATCACTCAGCAAATTTTGGATTAATGTTGGCAAGCCTGGGAGTGTACAACGTCAATAATTCGCATATGTCTAAATCAGCATTTATGGTTATGCTTCCGTGTGAATGTATGTGCTCGTGTGTATGTGTGTGCATGTGTTGTGTGTGTGTGTATGTGTGTGTGTGTCATATATATATATGTATATGAATACACACACACACACACTCACACACACACACACACACACACACACACACACACACACACATATATATATATATATATATATATATATATATATATATATA
>NC_068981.1:24307002-24309140 GCF_001194135.2 Octopus bimaculoides
TATATATATATATATATATATATATATATATGACTATGTATATTTATATACGTATGTAGATGCGCTCGTGTATGTACAAATTTATATGTCTATGTGCGTGTCTGTATGTCTATGTGTTCGTACTTATGTTACGTTTTTAGTGAATTTGTACTTTGTGCATATTTGCATATGGTTGTGATTGTATTTGTATGTGTCTGTGTTTCTGTGTTTCTGTGTGTGTGTGTGTGTGTGTGTATGTGTGTGTGTGTGCTGCGTGAGTTTGTTCTCGACATATGGGAATAAAAAGAAAAAAAACAAACCTATGTGAAAGATTGCATAAATCTAGAAATACACTGTTTTGCTATCAACGTGTGTGGTACGTTGTTGATACGTGTTTGTGAGTAGAGGGTTACCTCGGTAAATGCGTAATTTTGTGTGCGGAGCATTACCAACACTTGTGTGTGTGCGTGTGTGTGTGTGTGTGCGTGTGTGTGTGTGTGTGTGTGTGCATGTGTGTGTGTGTGTGCATAATACATATATATATATAAGCAGAGAGAGAGAGGGGAGAGATAGATAGATAGATAGATAGATAGATAGATAGATAGATAGATAGATAGATAGATAGATATGCACATGTTTGTGTGTAGAATCTACCTATCTATCTATCTATTTGTCTACCTGCCTATGTATGTATGTACGTACTTACGTACATATGTATGCATGAATGGTATGAACGCATGTATGTATGCATATATGTATGTATGCATATATGTATGTATGTATGTATGTATGTATGTATGTATGTATGTGCGTGTGCATGTACGTATTTGTGTATGAATGAATGCATGTATGTGTTATTTAGTTTTATTTCTAGATTTAGTTTTATTTCCAATGAAGGAAGAACTGGTTTCTAGCTTAGATTCAAAATTTCTTCATTGGAATTTTAAAATCAACAAGGTAGTTTTGGATGTATGCATGTATGTATGTATATGTGCTGTATGCGGACACATATATTTGCATGCTTTGACACGCGAGTAATTATATATATGCATGCACGTATGAATGTATGTATTTCTGAACGTATGTATGAAAGGGAGGTTGGATCGATGAATCGATGGATCGATCGATGGGAAGATGGACGGGTGGATGGATTCTATTGGTTCCAGTCATTTGACCGTGACCATGAGAAAGCACCCTCACAGCCAGATTTATAACGGATGAGGGTGGAAGGAGCAATTACTCCAGGCCCCCGCAAAAATTAGGTGTCCTTGCCACGGGTAATGGACTCTCCACACCAGGTCCTCTCCTTCCCAACAACATTACAGGAAGAGGCCTTCTCCTAATCTGTTTTTTTTTACAATCTACTTTAAAATGTTTTCTTTACCACAAAATACCTTATTTTCTCCACTTTAGTGACACCTGTTACTTAGCCCCAAACTACCCATTGGTCCAAAAGCAGCTTAAATCCCTAGGAAATAAACGAACGAATGGGTGAGGAAAAGAATAGCAACGAAATAATGAGCAAAAGTAACAAAAACGAATCTCTCTGAAAAGCATTCAGTACATCTGTCTTTCTATCTATCTATCGATCGATCGATCGACAGATAGACAAATAGATAGAAGTCGTTGTCTCTGGTTCAAATTCTAAAGGTTTTTTTCTGCTTATAACCCTGAAGTGACCACTCAATTTCAGGTTTTTGTAGTTGCGATGAAAACACGTATGCACGCGCGCTCACACACACATATATTGTCACTCCTAAATTTTATCCTGTCTTAAGACTGTATAGCTTTCAAATGATCCCTTTCGCGTAACATCACGCATCGGATAAAAACAGTTTTTCTTTCTTTCATACTTGTTCAAATGTTTTCGTTTTTCATTTAACCAACCTTTTTCTTTCTTTCTTTCTTTCTTTCTTTCTTTCTTTCTTTCTTTCTATATTTTTCGTCATCGTTATTCCAATTCATCAAACTCATGTAATTACTACATCAAAAAGTGGGAAAATATTTCTCCCAAATTCTATGCTTCTAAAAGGTTTATAATGTCAATGAATCGCCTAAATCACAAACCTGTCATTTTGTTGCTGTTATTTTCGTGTTACTTTACCTTTTTACCGTTTACTTGTTTCAGTCATTTGACTGCGGCCATGCTGGGGCACCCC
>NC_068981.1:24309705-24311567 GCF_001194135.2 Octopus bimaculoides
GCTGCACGGAATTTTGTCAGTGAACCGGTCGCGGTCTCAAAGGGACGAAAATATTTTAGCAAATTAAATTTAAATGTTGAAGTGAATCTAACGGTTTTTGTGTGTTTTTTAAATGGCTTATAAACACCTTCCACGCTGCAATTGTTTTCATTCCAGCACACGATCTCGGATCAGGTCACTTGCTTTTCAAGCACATCTCCGTAAAAATAAAATTACTGATGATAGTAATTTAGTACCTGCCACTGTTGCCGGTGCTATTCTTCAACTTTATTCATAAAACATTAGCAAACATTCTTATCTACAAATTTCAAACAAATTTCATACTTGACGACCTAATATTCGCGATTCGAACTCTTCCGGTCATTACCCAACATGCTTGACCATAAGCGTCCAGGATCTTTTAGCAACAGCTTAGCATCATTTTTCTTGTCCCAAAAAGATGAAATCCCGAAAATATGAAGTTGAGTTTGGCGGCATTTGAACTCAGTTGGATGAGAGTCAAAAGAGATACCAAGAACGAAGTACGTCAATATCTCAACACAGAAAACCGAAAAGCACTTTTTAAATAATTTTAAAAACTTTCTTGTTTTTACTTCCGAGTCTTAAACAATCTTCCACGTACAGCAAACAATATTACAATATAATGTATTTGTGCGATTATGCTTTTTTTTTTCTGTTTTTGTATTTCTCTTTTTCTTGCGTTCAGTTTTTATTATTTTTTCATACTTGTTTTAATATTATATTTATGATGAATAAAGATATATATGAACATACATATATATACACACACATACATACACACACATACATACACACACATATATGTGTGTGTGTGCGCGTACGTGTATTTGTGTGTGTATGTATGCACGTGTAAATGTTTACGTATGCACACATCTATTGCATACGTATACACTCGTACATGCATATACACTCATACACATATATATGAAGATATATATATATATATATATATATATATATATACCCACACACACATGCATACACACACACACACACACACACACATATATGTTTGTGCTTGCGCGTGTGTGTGTATAGATGTATGTATGTATATATATTTACATATACATACATATATTGCCTACATATACGCTCGTGCATACATATTCTCTCACACAAACGTATGTACGCATGTACGTATGTATGCATACACGCACGTTTGTATGTCTATATGGATGGATGGATGGATAGATGGATGGATGGATGGATATATGCATGCATATATGTATATACGTATGTACGAATGTGTGTATCTATGCATGTGTGTGTGTGTGTGCGTGCGTGTGTGCGTATAGTACACGGTAATATTGATTTTCAAACTTCACTTGTTCATATATAGTTTGTGCTTGCTGGAATAATTTGCTTTGTACAATCATCCTTCCGTGTGCGTAATTGCGATGGTGAGGTGGGGGAGGTGGGAGGTGAAGCAGATGCTGCTCTCACAAACATACGATGCTACATCCAAAATCGGTGCGTCGTTCAACTGACCCGTAAAGCAATGTCTCATACACCAGCGTACTATTTACCAGGAGTAAATCGACGAGGGAGACTTCTACGTAGCCGCTTTCGCTATTAGAAATAACACCCACAAAATATCCCCTAAAAATGATGTTAAGTCACTTATAAACAAAACAAAGGAAAAAGTGCGATGGATACGGTAAACGATATAGTTTTAGTTCTTCGATAGCGCTGCTAATGAGGAGAGTCGGCCATTATTGGGATTTTGCGTGGAGCTAAATGGTAACATCTACTCCATTTACTCATGTTAGGCTTCGTCTTTAGTCTCCCCCCTCTCTCTCTCTCTCTCTCTCTCTCTCTCTCTCTCTCTCTCTCTCTCTCTC
>NC_068981.1:24312320-24315031 GCF_001194135.2 Octopus bimaculoides
TCTCTCTCTCTCTCTCTCTCTCTCTCTCTCTCTCTCTCTCTCTCTCTCTTTGTCTCTCATACATACACACATACACGCGTGCACCCTCCCACACACACACGTATACACACAGTCTCTTCTTTCTTTCTCAATCTGACTCTTCTCCACAACTAAAATATGTCTACTTATTCTCTTCTGTTAACCTAACTAGTACCCTACCCTAAACTACTTTGATTAACTCCACCTGCCTATTGTTCATAGTGTGTTACACTAAAAATCTTAAACTAAACACATGAACTTGTAGTATTCAAAGCCGGATCGATTCCGTCAGTCTGTGCGAGTCAGGAAAAGTAAGGCTATGTACAGTCATTGTGCTCCTTGAACTGAAAAGTCTAGGTAAAAATCATGAATTTAGTTTCTAAATAGAAGGCATAAAAGGCTGAGATGTCTGAAGTGGTTAAACGAAGAGCAAGTCAACGATGGAGTTTATACGTGAACATTTAACCGACGAAAAGCAGCTAAAACTCTCTCAGTTGCAGGTTTTAAAAGAGGAAAACCAAAAGAGAATTATTTTACGACTGGGGTGTCTTTGCGAATAGATCTTCTCGGTCAGGGCCAAAGTAAGTCTAAACAGGAACAGAAAAAATAACACCAACAAAAATAGGTAATGTATCCAGGAAGTTGTTGTTGGCACTCTGTCGCTTACGACGTCGAGGGTTCCAGTTGATCCGATCAACGGAACAGCCTGCTCGTGAAATTAACGTGCAAGTGGCTGAGCACTCCACAGGTACGTGTACCCTTAACATAGTTCTCGGGGATATTCAGCGTGACACAGTGTGACAAGGCTGACCCTTTGAATTACTGGCACAACAGGAACAGGAAGTAAGAGTGAGAGAAAGTTATGGTGAATGAGTACAGCAGGGTTCGCCACCATCCCCTGCTGGAGCCTCGTGGAGCTTTTAGGTGTTTTCGCTCAATAAACACTCACAACGCCCGGTCTGGGAATCGAAACCGCGATCGTATGACCACGAGTCCGCTGCCCTAAGCACTTAGCCATTGCGCCTCCACATCCAGGAAGAGAGAGAAGTGAAATAACCAAATTCGTTATCGTCGATTCGGTCATCCTAAACACCTCTAGCTGTTGTCTTGAATCTTGAGAAGGAATCGAAAAGAATTCGATCGCAAATACAAGCGGACAAGCTCTTTAGAAGAATTGCTAGCGTAGAGTTACACGTTAGGGAGCGTAGTTCGGAAATCATGATGTCGCTCCACGTCGATTCGCTACCTTTACGCATTGAGAGGTGACAGTTCCTGCTCTATTGGCATGTGGTTAGTATTGTCAGAAGGAAAAAAATCAATAGACCGTCATTACATGCAAAGTCAAACGGCAGAAAACCTTGGGCTAGATCGTGTGCGAGACGGTTTTTGGAATTCATCTGGAAAATTTTGCTGACTCTTGCATCTGTGAAGACTCTCTGGAGGACATGTCTGAGGACTCGTCCCCACGACTCCTGCAGCAATAGTGAGCTATGACTGGATGAATCAAGGGATGGACTGATGGATGCACGGACAAACGGACGGACAGATGAACGGACGGACGGCTGGATGGATGGATGGATGGATGGATGGATGGATGGATGGATGGATGGATTGACAAGTACAGTATTAGGCTAAAATTCTTGAGTTGTAATATTTCTTCTCTCTTATAGAACACATTATATCCGTAGGATGGTTGACATGTTTGAGATTATCGGAAGTTTTTGGAAAATTTGGATATTGAGCACAATACCTCAAAACACAAATATCTAAAAACATCTATTTATTTTAGGAGGTAGGTAAAGAAAGAAAGAAAGAAAGAAAGAGAAAGAAAGAAAGAAATGAATAAATGAATGAAGAAAGGAAAGAAGGAAGGAAGGAAGGAAGGAAAAGGGAAAAGGAAAATAAGAAAGAGTGAAGAAGTTGTAAGAAATAGAATGTTTTGCTGAGCAAGCTGGGGCTTCAATTAGTTTTATGGAAAGATTTTGTGTTCATTAGATAGGCGTGTGAAAGCTAATAAGAAAATATATGGTTGTTGTTGTTGTGAATATAGAATTGTGGAAGCAGAGAAAACATGAAGTGAGAAGTAGGGATGAATAATTGCAAGAGACGAGCGTGAACACTTAGAAAGAAGAAAGTATATTTAATAAATGGGAGTATAAAGTCGAATAAGTAAGATTTATGACATCGTAACTGACAGTCTAGAGAAAGAAAAAAAAAGAGAGAGAAAAACTGAAGTGATTGTATTCAAGTATATAGAGTGCCGAATAATAACGGAAGGGAGAAATAGAAATAGATGGCGCTTACAGCAATATAAAGATGTGAAAGGGACGAGAAAATGCGAAGTGGAGAGAGACATTTTGGAGTAGAGAGAAAGCAGCTGATCATTGATTAAATAAAAAAATAAAACACAATACTGTGGAAATGAAGTTAAAAGGTATACAAGATTCTGCAGCCAAATAGAAGAACTTGAATTTGCCTATTAAATCTCATATGTTAAACTATTTTTATCGTACAGTATTTCGTATTATATTTAGGCAATGATCAACAGTTTCCTCTCAACTGCTAATACACACACACACACACACACACACACACATATATATAGATATATATATATAAATATATATATATATATATATATATGTGTGTGTGTGTGTGTGTGTGTGTGTGTGTGTGTGTGTGTGTGTGTGTGT
>NC_068981.1:24315910-24317155 GCF_001194135.2 Octopus bimaculoides
GTGTGTGTGTGTGTGTGTGTGTGTGTGTGTGTGTGTGTGTGTGTGTGTGTGTGTGTGTCTTACTCTCTTTCTCTCTCCAACTCTTCTCTGCATTTAGTCAATTTATTACATAATACCAACCTTACTACTTATTTCCTTTCACATTCCCCATTAATAAATGCAACTGATAAAGCCATATTGTATCCACCGGCATCGTGTGAAATATCTATATCCTATTACTTAGTCTTTCATCTCTTTCTTTTATCCTCTCTTTTCTTTTTTCTTTCTTTCTTGTTTACTTTCCTTCTCTATCAACTTTTCATATTTCTTTCAAGTCCCAATTCATTCTCTTCTGTATATATCTCTTATTGCTCTTTCTCTCCGTATGCTCCCTCTTTCTTTTTGCCTCCTTTCATAGTTTTTCTCGCTCTATCTGTAGCCTGTACATCTAAATACTTTGTCAAACGTAGCATATTTTAAGTATTATATTTTTTAACAGTCTGAATATTAGTACGCATAAGCCAAATGCTTACCATCTATATAAGCACGTGATTTAAAGCATAGCCTGCAATAGAGGTGAAAAGGGTTAACGGGAAACTCGGAGTAAAGATGGTGCACAATCTTAACTTCAATTACTATAGTTGTTGCTGTTGTTCCGCTTCTTCTTCTTCTTCTTCTTCTTCTTCTTCTTCTTCTTCTTCTTCTTCTTCTTCTTCTTCTTCTTCTTCTTCTTCTTCTTCTTCTTCTTCTTCTTCATATTATAATAATTATTATTATTGAGTGAAAGAGCAGTGCATGCCATCAAAGTGACACTGGGGTAAAATATACGAAGCCCATTATATCCATCATGACTACCCCGTCTGATAAGGGTACACCAGGCACATGTGTCACAACCATATGTCCACGACATAGTGATCTCATATCAAGATAAACAGCGCATGACCTCGCAGGTGGGGCCCAGTTAGAATTTCACCTTCAGGTCGAGTAGCCCATCCCGCTCAAAAGGTCCCTGAATAAGGTTTGTTTAAGAATGCTGAGCAAAACACCCATGATTCCAAAGATGAATTATTGAAACCTCAAAGAATTCCTCTCAACACATGGCTATGATGCTCTCCCACTACTTCTGCTCGTGATCAGAGATGCACATATCGTCAGACACCAAGGGACATGCTCAACTGGTTAAGGTCAAACAACTGACAAGCAAATCTGTGGTATTAAGCAGAATATTTGCTGTAGCCCGTCTTTTATACCACGACAAAACAATGT
>NC_068981.1:24318729-24319677 GCF_001194135.2 Octopus bimaculoides
CATTTATCAAGAAATATGAGAGAAAATGTCCTTTGCGAAGCTTTCATCTTTCCTCAAGAGAATTTCTATGTTGCCCTAAATATGTAATGTATATCTAACCACTGAACTACAATCGCCATCTGTATCCTTCTTTATCTAAAACAGTGCACATACGGTCCATTAAATTTAAGTACTTCTATAAACCACTTTGTTAATACAGCGTTGTTTTTGTTTTATTCTAAGCGTCAAACCCCTTTGCTTCCCCCCCCCCCACCTGCATCCTTTTACGCCCTGTTCATTTTCAACTTAAAAGCAATATTGGGATCAGAATTCTTTATGCGAAAACACCGTAGACCTGATGACTCTCACTGTTGGAACTTAAAATCCAGTTACTGGGGCGTTAAACAGATGAAACGTACTACATTTCCCCCCAAGGAACGAACGCTCGTCAGTTAAAACAAAGGTTAATCTACACACTCATCCCCTTTCACATGGTAACCATAGGTCGATAATGAACGTTATTTTTGAGACATTAAGCGGATACAAGGAACATTTTCCCTTGGACATTTACTCTCTCTGTTCCTGACTGAGAGGAGAAGTAAAACCAGTTTTTGTACGGTGCAACCGATCAAGCAGATTTGATTATTCTTTTATTCGTTTATTCTTTTACATGTTTCAGTCATTTGAATACGGCCATACTGGAGCACCACCTTAAGGGTTTTTTTTAGTCGGACAAATTGACCCCAGGACTTATTCATTGTAAGCTTAGTACTTATTCTATTGGTCTCTTTTGCTGAAACGCTAAGTTACAGGGACGTAAACGCACCGATATCGGGCATCAAGTGATGGTGGTGGTAGTGGTGACGGTGGACAAACACAGACACACAAATATATACATACATATATGTGTGTGTATGTATGTATGTATGTATGTATCTCTCTCTCTCTCTCTCTCTCTCTCTATATATA
>NC_068981.1:24319697-24320685 GCF_001194135.2 Octopus bimaculoides
ATATATATATATATATACACACACGACGAGCTTCTTTCAGTGTCTGCCTACCAAATCCACTTATAAGGCTTCGGTCAGCCCAAGGCTATAGCAGAAGATACTTGCCCAAGGTGTCGGTGCTAAGAAGGTACTACTCGTTTTTGCCAGCTGAGTGGACTGGAGCAACATGTAATAAAGTGTCTTGCTCAAGGACACAACACGACGCCGGGAATTGAACTCACGACCTTACGATCGTGAGGCGAACGTCCTAGCCAGTAAGCCACGCACCTTCACACATATTTAATATTATGGAAGTGTTAAGAATATTTCATAGCTTTTGGAATCCAGCAAATAGAAAAGACATACAAAAGAAAAGTTACACAAAAAACATATGCATGCATAAAAGAAGTCCACCTCTGCTTCCCCAACACCACGCACATTCTCCCCCCCTCTCTCTCTCTTTCTCTCTTTCTTTCTTTCTTTCTACCCTTTCCTCTGAATCCATTACGTATTGAGAAAGGGCTTAGGAAACGACTTACAGTAGTACTTACTCCAGAAATAGACAGTACTGAGCAAGGGTCTTCCAACTTTTCCTAGCTGAAAGACTCCTATCTTCCTGATAGGCTCCAAAGTGTCCCCAGTGTGCAAAACATCATAGGATGACCTAATAGGACCTCCCCGAGCGTCAAACTATTACGCTTGCTTGTTGTTTATACACCTGCCTTCGTCTTTTGTTTTTCTGTAAATTTCAACTATATATATATATATATTTGAAGGGATACACTGAGTGTAATTCACGGAGCTCTACACGTGTTCACCTACGGGTGGATGGCTTGTGTCTAGCTCGGTGTGTTACATTCTAAAAAGAGACAGATTTACGCTGATGATCCCGCAGATATTTACTTATGTAAATGTTAACAGGTGAAACCATGGTACGTAAATTAATCGTTTTTAGTATTTTTTCATTTGTCTTACTCATTTACAGTCTGTTGTGTCGCTGATTTTTTCT
>NC_068981.1:24324311-24329147 GCF_001194135.2 Octopus bimaculoides
GTGCGTGCGTGTGTGCATATGTTTAGTGTGTGTGTGTGTGTGTGTGTGTGTTTGTCTCCCCAACATCGGTTGACAACCGATGCTGGTGTGTTTAAGTCCCCGTAACTTGGCGGTTCCGCATAAGAGACCGATAGAATAAGTGGTAAGCTTACAAAGAATAAGTCTTGCAACCAATTTGCTCAACTGAAGGCGGCGGTGCTCCAGCATGGCCACAGTCAAATGAGTGAAAGAAATAAAAGAATAAAAGAACACATGCACAATTCACACGGAAAAACATGTGTCAATGTTATCTCGGCTGACTTCTTTTAACGTCAGTGGTTGCTTCCTTGCATGTGCGTGAGCCGATTGATTGTGTGTGAGTGTATTTATATGAGGACTTGTGCACGTATATGCGAAACAGGCAGATAGAAATAGAGAAAGGGAGACAAAGAGAAAGGCAAGAAAATTCTTAGAGAGGAGTGAGAGGAGTGAGAGAGAGGGTGAGAGCGAGAGTGAGAGTGAGTGAGAGAGAGGGCGAGAGTGAGTGAGAGAGAGAGTAAGTGAGTAAGCGCGCGTTCTGAAGCACAAACATTAATTTCCTTTGACGCGAAACTAACTCACTTTACTTCGCTAGCAATGAAGAGTAATTAGTAACATACTGGCTGACATTGGTGACTCCCTTCACACCCTGGCTGGTTGCCATAGAAACTAAATGTTACATAAGATAAGCAAAGAAAAAGAGCGCTGACTTACATCTTTGTTAGTATTGAAGAAATAGAATGAGTTTTCGTGTTCTTACACCTTCTTCTACCTCTCTGCTTTCAGGAGTCTTTCTTCTATCTCTCATCTTTATTGTTATTATTTTTCGTAGAACCAGCAGTGTCATTTGTAATATTACTCATATGATCTATATGTAGCTCTTGAATTCTTTGCAAGAATTCGAACCAAGCTTCCAGACTCAGAATAATATCCTTCTTTCTTTTCCCCAGTCACGGAGGCCGTTGAAGTATCATGGCGACTGGCCATCGTCTCTGACAAAGTTATTAAAAACGAAGGCCATTGAATTACTCTGTAGCCACATTGTGTCAGATCTGATCAAGCAAAGAGCTACGAGTAATCAATGGGCAACATACCTAGCTATGGTCCACATTTTTCTTCTCTAGATATACCACACTTCCACCTACTCGAGAAGCATAATTCACACTCCGATGTGAAACTATCACTCGACTTGCTAAAAAATAGCCACCAAAATCAAAGTTCACCTTACTGTCTTAAAAACAAATGTTGACAGAAATGCTAAATTCATCTTTCATCTTTAAACATTTGAGAGCAAACCTCTTCCTGCCATTAGCATTTTCGACTGGTTTTAATACAGTTCCTTTTTTTTTTTATAAGAGACGACTAACAAGAAGGTACATGCACGTTTCATCTACCTGACTTCATTAGTTTCAGCTTTAGTTTTAAAATTGGATGCTCTTGTTTCAGTACCAGAAGTCGCTCTAGGTGTAACGCACCTATACCATATTAGCATTGAACCAATCTGCTGTACCCCTCATTTCCAGAACCTGGCTCTTCCTCCTCAGATTTTGTTCTTCACTTTAGAGTAAGAGATATGCTCCTAACTATTCAAAGTGTACTACCAAATTTTGATTCCCACTTAAAACTTTTTCAATCTTATTTACGCTGAAAATATCCGTAAGAAAGACATACGATATATAACATAGTTTTCTCTTGACCTGACTTTAAAATAAAATGCTGCTTATGTCTAAACAAAAGAATTGGGGGCTGGCTCTCCCTTGGTTACAACAACGAGTGCTCCAGTTGATCCGATCAACGGAACAGCTTGCTCGTGGAAGTGGCCGAGAACTCTACAGACACGTGTATGCCTGACGTAGTTCTCAGGTAGATTCAGTGTGACACAAAATGTGGCAAGGCTGGCCCTTTGAATTACAGGTACAACTCATTTTTGCCAGTTGAGTGGACTGGAGCAACATGAAATAAAATGTCTTGCTGAAGGACACAACACGCCACCGGAAATCGAACTCATGACCAAATACACTAGTCATTAAGCCACACGCTTTCTCACCAAATCATGTAGGAAGACTTCATCTCCATTTATTAACTGAACAAAATTTCGGTTGATTACAATGGAAAGTTGCATCTATTGCGTGAAGTTTCTTTTTGCAATTTAGTGAATAGAGACAGCCACAAGAATTAAACAGCTGTCACGACTGTTAGTGACAAGAAGCGAACTACTAAGCTTTGTGTTGAGTTCAATTCTTTGGCAGAGATTTACATACATAAACACCTACTTATTAATAAAATGTTACATATACTTAATACTTTAATCTTTTCGTGTATTCAAACACTCATCTATACTGATGTAAAAATAATTGCGGGCTTTAACAACCCAATTAAATCAAACATCTCAGCTTAGCATAAATTGTATAAATTGAGACTAGATTCTAGATAGTTTTGCTACAAGAAACACGTTTATTTATTCCAGAAGCATAGTTTAGTGGATTCTTGGAACCAGTGAATTCTACGAAGGTGTTGCATACTGCTAATTTCACAGGAATTTATCGAGATGCTTGAAAAATTATTTGTCAGTCGGAGAGAGGTGTGGAGAGGAAACTGGAAGAGGTAGAATTTCACAGCCCACTTATTTCAGTCAGTTTCTTTCTAGACATTTTCGAGACGCGTTATCTGGTGTTGTCAAAAAAGAGAGTTGGTTCTCTTTGATTGACCAGTGTTCGATGCAAATGCTGCAGTTCTTGGATATATTTTGTTGATTCCCTGGCTTCAAGAAATGGTAGTGGATGATTCCTATAATTGACCAGAAAACGATAGCCATAGCCTTTCTTTCTTTAAGTCTCGGTTTGGGAACATCATCGGTTGTTGTATTTTTTATTGTTTTTATGCGCCCTTTTTAAAGCCTAGCCAGGCTCATGGGCCCGCTTTCCCGGTTTCTATAGCGTATGTGTTCCCCCCACCCAGGTAGACGGCACGCCAGTCCATCGCAGCGTTACTCAAGAAACAGGAAGAAAGAGTGAGAGAAAGTTGGGGCGAAAGAGTACAACAGGGGTCACCAGGAGCTTTAGGTGTTTACGCTCAATAAACACACACAACGCCTGGTCTAGGGATCGAAACCGCGATCCTTCGACTGTGAGTCCGCTGCCCTAACCACTGGGCCATTGCGCCTCCACATAAATAAATGCGCCCTTTTAAAGTCTAGCCAGGCTCGTGGGCCCGGTTTCCCGGTTTCAATGGCGTATGTGTTCCCCAGCTGGACGGGACGCCAGTCCATCGCAGCGTTACTCATTTTTGCCAGCTGAGTGAACTGGAACAACGTGAAATGAAGTGTTTTGCTCAAGAACACAACGCGTCGCCCGGTCCAGGAATCGAAACCACAATCTTACGATCATGGTGCTCCCTGACCACTAAGCCACGCGCCTCCACATCGGTTGTTGTATAGAATCAGTATTTCGTCACATGTTGCACAATGATCAAGAAATACATCATTTCCTTGCGCAAAAGGAGTTCAGCTCGAGTGGTATCCATGTGTCAAGGGTTTGTCCCATCCCACTTTTCTGTGTGATATAAATGTGTCCAACAATTATTGAATCGTCACGTTTAGTTCTGCAGCCTCCTGAGTTGTTTTGCTTACTTCAATAATTAATAACTTAGAAAAAGCCGTCAATAATGGTCTTCAATAATACAGTCCGCTTCAATAATGGATTTGTTGTTATTAAGAGCAGAAGGTTCGTGGTTTCACTATAAAATGTTTGCAACCAATAATGTACAATACCATCTCTTAGACAAACTGCATGGTTGATATTGCGAGCGATGCCGATACGTTCTGTTATATTTTGAACTCATACAATAGAAATCACTCGGATTTACGTTTTAGCATCACCAAGTTTAAAAAGAACGAGAATAGAATAAACAATGGAAAAAAAACCATTACCATAAATCAACAGACTGGAATCTGCACTTCAAAACGGTGTGTTACATGAAGAGGGTGAAATTGAAGTTTATTTCAGGATATACATTGAAGATTCAAATAGCACAAAATCACACACACACTATATATATATATATATATATATATATATATATATATATATGTATATATATAGTTCTTTTGGGGGAATATTTCGAAGCGCATGCATAAAGCTATAAATAGTACTATGTAAAGATTGGATGGAAAAATCTTTGGAATAGAAAACGTTGATGTCTGCTCGTAGACACGAAACCACATCTCCTGTATGTGTGTGTGTGTGTGTGTAATTAAATGTATTGATTCTGAACAGCCATATGTATTAAAGTAAGGCGTTTGTACAAACAACAAATGTACGTTTAAAATCTAGGTTGGAAACAAAGACGAAAACGAACTGGAATATAAGGGTAAAGACAAAGCGAGAGTTGAAACTAAATCTTCTTATTAACGCTTTGTTATAATAACTACTTAACTACATATCTTTAACAGTGTCCATCTGTTACTAAAGACTTTTTAAATCTACACAACACATTTTTAAGTGATCGTATTAATTCCTAGCACGTGCGGTTCATGAATCTGTTGCTTGCAATTTTTTTTGTTTTTTTTTTTTTGTTTCAACACTCTTTGATCGCAGGAGCATTGGAAATATAAAAGAATCTATTTGCCAATCCAACATCACAGACGAATCATCAAATTCAGTTTGCGATGAGAAAACTGCTTATAATAATAATAATTGCAAACTTCTTATTAAAATAGTTCAAGAAGTACTATTTTCTCGCTATGATATAAAATATCATAAAAACCAATAATATCATTTTCTGGTCATCCTTTCACAATGTCTTAAGAACAAAGAGAAT
>NC_068981.1:24329505-24330671 GCF_001194135.2 Octopus bimaculoides
CAGCCTGCTCGTGAAATTAACGTGCAAGTGGCTGAGCACTCCACAGACACGTGTACCCTTAACGTAGTTCTCGGGGGAGATTCAGTGTGACACAGTGTGACAAGGCTGACCCTTTGAATTATAGGCACAACAGAAACAGGAAGTAAGAGTGAGAGAAAGTTGTGGTGGAAGAGTACAGCAGGGTTCGCCACCATCCCCTGCCGGAGCCTCGTGGAACTTTAGGTGTTTTCGCTCAATAAACACTCACAACGCCTGGTCTGGGAATCGAAACCGCGATCCTATGACCGCGAGTCCGCTGCCCTAACCATTGGGCCATTGCTCCTCCACCAAACTGTTTGGTAAGCTGAGATTAAGAAGAATAGATAGATTCTATCAGAAATTCAACTAAATGCTGGCAATGGATTTGAACCGAAGCCTTGACCAGTAACTTTTCCAATATCTTATCCACTTGGTCATTTTGCTTTTGCTCATGATTCTAGTATGGTGGAAAGTAAATTGTGCAAATCAGCCAAATGCCCTCATTTTCAATGAAATGCAAGTCAGACATGCTATAATGACATGCAGTAAACGAAAATCATGTCCAACAGGAAAGAGATGGACAGAATGAATTGATATATATTTACACCAATATGCAATAAGGTAACAATTATTGTAGACTGAACACTGATAGATATGATTTTCTTTTTTTCACTTCGCAGGCCCACTTGACCGCTGTGATCGATGCCATTAATGCTCCTCTTGAACTTTTTTAAGTGAGTATCTGCGGGTAAAACGAGCAGAATGGGAACTCAGATGGAAGGAAGTTTTCTTATTGGTCACACAGCTATTCATGATCTTTAGTATAACTACGTGAAATCATGGTACAGATTTAACTAAACAGTTACAAACATACACACTTTGTATGTATGTATGTATGTATGTATATAAAAATGGAACAAAAACGCAATAGAGGACGATAAAACATTCGGACAGATAGAGGATACAAAGGCGGACAGGATAAACAACAATTAGGACGGGCAAAAAAAGACGGGTCATTCAAGGCCTTCTTTCATCAGTCAAGTTACCAGAAGTCCTTACTGTTTCGGGCAGTTACTCTTGAGACAGTTCGATCTGGTTGCTCCCAAAAAAGTCTAAGCTAAGAGCATTTGATCTTTTTTTTTTTTTTT
>NC_068981.1:24330883-24334258 GCF_001194135.2 Octopus bimaculoides
GTATGTATGTATGTAAGTGTGTATGTATGTACACAATAGTATGTATGTATGTAAGTGTGTATGTATGTACACATATACATATAATATATATATATATATATATATATATATATATATAGAGAGAGAGAGAGAGAGATGTATACATACATACATGCATACATACATACATGCATACATACATACATGCATACATACATACATGCGTAGGTAGGTAGGTAGATAGGTAGGTAGGTAATTACATATAATTTTGATTTCGTGATTTCGTGAATGCCATAGAAATTCAAAATGTAATTGGATAATCGAGATTAGACCAAGCAACCAATTTGAATTACGAGGAAACAACCATTTGAAAACAAAAGTTCAAGCATTCGTAATTCAATTTAAGAAAATATTGTACATATGTCTGTGTATTTCAAATAATCTTTGTCAGTAAAAATATATGCCGCAAGGGAACTGTAATGCCAAAGGGGGATAACTGTTTCAAGCATCTTCTTAGACGAAGTAAATGATATCGATTTTTAATATAGGCACAAGGCCAAAAGATTTGGCGGGAGGAAATAAGCGATTATTAAATCAACTGCAGTACTCAGTTGGTATTTAATTTATCTATCCCGGTAGACTGTGAGGCAAAGTCGACCTCCAAAAGGAATTTAGTCCAGAAGGTAGAGGCGGGTATGTGACTTACCGCATGGCATTTTAGTTTGTGTCTAGCATATTAACTGCAGCGTTTAAAAGAAGAAAAAAATCAAAACAAAAACATGGTGTGAAGGAGGAGAGAGAGATAAGAGAGAAGAAGAAGAGGTGGAGAGAGAATAGAAGAGAGAGAAAATGAGAGAAAGAGAGGAATATTAATACATGATGATATTTTTATCAAAGCTATATAAAGAAAGTCCGTTGAAAACATATATATTGTACCGACCCACAAAAACGGCCAGTTAGTGTAGCCGAGTTAAACTAAACATTTTCTTCTTGACTTTATGGATAAGATAAATATTATTCGTTATAACTTGCACCTTATGGCAGTCTGTGTATAAAATAAGATTCCAAGCATTCACTAGTCATACCATTTGTTTTTTAAAAATATAATCTTAAAACGTCATAATGAATTCCAATCTCCACTCCTAGCTATCTATTTATCTGTAGGAACGTACACAGATACAACATAGAAACACGTACGTAAACACACATGCATACATATTTGTGTGTGTACATGCGCGCATATGTGTGTGTGTGTGTGTGTGTGTGTGTGTGTGTGCATGCATTTATTGACGCAGACCACTACTTGTCTCCCAGGAATCATTTATTTTACCACGTGTGTATGTGTCTACTTGCATATGTATTAGTTTGTGTGAGTGTGTGTGTGTAACCTCTTTTGCCATCATTCTGTCAGTATGCTTATCAATCTATTGAGTACTAATACTATCAATCTACAGATATTTATCTGCACATCCCTGTATCTATATGCCTCTATGCACACACACACACACACACACACACACACACACACACACACACACATACACACATGTATGTATGTATGCATGTATGTATGTATGTATGCATGTATGTATATGTAGTTGGCATTCCTTCTGCCAGTTGTATATAAACTTACTTAAATGATAAATGTAAATAACACTATATATATATCTATATTTCGTTTTGGGATTTGGTTTGCAAGATTCTTTATATGAGTTCGTGTGTTGAAACATATTCTGTTATGTCTGGGGAGAGTCATCCTCTTTTAGTGCCTTATAATTTAACACACTCCCCGATAAAATTTCCACTTTATTTTAGAAAAATAAAAAAGAAATAAGTGGAAATTTTACCGGTGAATGTGTTAAATTATAAGACACTAAAAGCGAATGACTCTCCCCAGACAACACTATATATATATATATTACATAAATAGATACATAATATACTCATATAATATATAATATACTTATATATAATATATACACATATACGTGTGTGTATGTGCGTGTTTGCGCGCGTGTGTGTATGAATATACATATATATGAAAGGCATCTTTATATCCAATTTACCGCTGGAGCGCTGGAAACTGCATTATTTACCTTAAAAGGACCTCTCGTAATGACCACACAAAGGCACACGATATGTGTGCTTTTATGCACACTACAACCACATGAGACATCCTTTAGAGGTAAATAACTGAGGCTTTCTAACAAAATATCCACGTTAAGTTGGATATAAAGATTACCGTTTGGTACATTATTTACATTATTTGCGTTAAACGGATATTTGTCCTCCTCTTGTTTGTTGTTAACACTTTTCGGCTGATGTACCGTCCAACCTTCATCTGGTGTCTTGGGGAAATTTCGAACATGGGTTCTCATTCCTAATCGTATTTTTCGATGTTATTAATATTATTATTATTATTATTATTATTATTATTATTATTATTATTATTATTATTATTATTATCATTGCCTTTTCACAGTTTCTACCACTGGAGATGTACTACGGTGTCAGCCTTGCTATATTGTCGTGGCATCCCTTATATTCCTTCTGAGCTAGTGGCGTTCATTGGCTGGTAATATACCATACGGTTTCACCATTTTGTCCACAGATTCTGCACTTATCACTTTCTGATGTATTGTCTATTGTGTATTTTATGTAGTTTGTTCTTAGTGCTTGCTCTAGGGTAGTACAGATTAGAGTCTCCGTTTCCGGTTTTAAATGATTTTTAGTCATACACAGCCATCTTTTTTCTCTGTCTGTCTTATCTTCAACATCCTTATGAAACTGACCATGTATTCTTTTCTTAACCCACCTATTTTCAGTTTCATCCGTTTTCAATTTCTTGTATAGTGTTTTATCTTTGCAATCTTTCATCCTACACAAGCCTGACTTCCTACTTCTAATAATACCGGTTTGCTCGCATTTTTTACATACCATGCTATGTTGTTTTCTTCTGCTCTAATGCTGTGTTCGCATCCAATAAGTCCTCATCGCCTTGATTTCTGTCGACTCCCTCAGCCCTACCCCTAACAGACACTGCCTCTTGTTCTCTCGACCTTAGATAGACAAGGATTTGATAAAACTAGTTTATAAATTAAAACTGACCCCATAAACAGTGATAAGCAAAATCTGTAACAAGTATTTCTTCTTGATATCTTAGTAGCTTTGTGCAGCTGAGGATTACTCTGCATTTAAATTGATGTTATTGTTGCATTGTTTCAATTAAATGGAGTTGCGTGAAATAATCGTACTGCATTACCTCTGGATATCCTTGTTGCTTATTTTGATTTTAATCACCTTATTTTGAAATTGTATGGATAATACCGTACAAAATTCTGGTGCTTCAACTTAAGTACCATATTCATCTGATTCTATCTATCTATCTATCTATAT
>NC_068981.1:24335586-24336070 GCF_001194135.2 Octopus bimaculoides
TATATATATATATATATATATATATATAAGCTTGCCCTAATGTTACTGATTGTGAGCCCTTATATTTGAGAGAGTCGATCAACGTCCCACGCCTTGAAATCGGTGTTCGCTACATTCAGTTCATAACAACAACATTCATCTATCCACAAAATGGCAGACTCTCCTTTGGAATAATAGGCCTAATGTACCTACAGTTTTAACACCACCACCTGGTTCTCTACTGTAAGCAATCATATCAAACCCACAGTTCTTTCTTACTCACGTTTTTTTCTTGCACCTGATGACCTGTAAATATTCATTTTGGACATCGGCCGAATCAGTTTTAGTTGTTCGTAATTGCTTTCAGAGATCACACGCACCGCTATCTTTCTTCTAATCAATGTGTGCGTGTGTGCGTGTGTGCGTGTGTGTATAACTATATGCGCATACGTACATACATACATACAAACATATATATATATATATATATATATATATATATATA
>NC_068981.1:24336402-24338543 GCF_001194135.2 Octopus bimaculoides
ACCACATTGCAATATGGTGCTCACTAATATGGATAAATATATATTCCTCCGTAGAAATAATATACGTTCTTAGCGGATGTTTGAAACGGTTGACACCTCTTGAAAAGTTTTCCTTCGTATTTTGGCTTAACAAAATAAACGTTGTTTTTATTGCTACGAAACCTGACAGTCTGAGTCACAGGGTGGTTTTAGCAGATTTTATTGCCAGGAATGTGAAAGCACCAGTGAATCCAAAGAACCAGTCTTCGGATATATTCTAATGCTAATAAGGATTTTTTTTTTTTGATTGAATCATTTAATTGAAACGCACTTGAAGTTTAATGCACACTATATTACTGGTACTTATTTCAACGACTCTAGAGCAGTGCTCCGTAACCGGTATGCCTCGGCACATTTGCGTGCCCGGTGTGCCGCAGTGACACTTGAATATAATTTTTTTTCCTATACTTTTAGTTATATTTTTAGTTCAGGTGTGCTGCCGAATTTCGAAAGGAATGTAAGTGTACCGCAAGTGAAAAAAGGTGGCGGAGCACTGTTCTAGAACAAGGATCAGACTCGATCGAACTTAAGAAAATAAGGAACTGTTGTCCACTATATTCATCCCCTTTCTTGTAATAAGGAGGTGGTGTGGATGGGAGTTTTCTTGGCATATTGTTTCCTTACATTGAATTCTCTGTCCTCTATAATTTACTTTGATGTTTGTCATATTCTTTTCTACTCTAGGCACAAGGTCCGAAATTTTGGGGGAGGGAGCCAGTTGATTAGATTGACCCCAGTACGCAACTGGTACTTAATCTATCGACCTCAAGAGGATGAAAGGCAATGTTGACCTCGGCGGAATTTGAACCCAGAACATAAAGTCAGACGAAATACCGCTAAGCATTTCGCTCGGCGTGCTAACGATTCTGCCAGCTCGCCGCCTTAATGTTTGTCATATTAAGTCAGAGACCTGCATTGTTTAGCTCGGCGTCTATCATATGTGGTCTGGTGGTGCTATATTTAGCTCGGTGTCTACCATATTCAACCTGATACCTGATATATTTGGCTCAGTACTTATCATATTTAGTGTGATGTCTCTTTATCTAATGGGGACGGAAACAAACCAGCACTGGCTGTCAAGCGGTGAGGGAACTAAATCACAAAGATACTCGCACAATATATACATAAAAACATAAATACACACACACACGCACAAACGCTCACGCACACACACACACACGCGCGCGTGTGTACACACATACACATACACACAACTAGAAGCACTTGACGCGCGACAATTATACCGTTCAAATTTCAACCCTAATGTTAATCTCTTCAAACACCCGTCGCGTGTGCATACATACACGCTCTATGCAGTCGCGGGTGGGCTAACACAAAGAGCACAGCAATAATTGGAGACAGGATCAATGCCCGTGTTCCTTTTACCTTATGATATATATATATATAATGTTAAACGACACACACATAAACACACACACACACACACACACACATACGTACATACACGTTCTGTTATTACACACAGACCTGCGCGCACGCACACATACTTACCTCCCTCTTGCACCCTCCTGTCTTAGAAAGAATTTTTCCTCCACCCTTTCCCTTCCGGTCATTCCACAATGTAACCTCGTGGATATCGTTGACTATTTTTTCTTCCTCCGTCTGTCCCTTCTTTGGACTTTCTTTGTTTCCGACGAAGAGCTCCGCTCGAAACGTCAAATTCTCTTTCTTTCCTTTCCCGAGCGTCCAGTAACACATTCTGTATCACGTCCTCACTTTGTTGTTGCTTCTATGTCTTTTTCCGTTTTTGAACTATATATATATGTATATATATGTGTGTGTGTGTGTGTGTCTGTGTGTGTGTGTATACGTAGAAGTGCTGAAGAGTTCCTGGCTTTAAAGGTATTGCGAAAGCTCCGGTTGGAGGCCCAACCTTCTGAGTTCTTTTACAGGGCTTAGAAAAAACTGAAGGACCGCTGCAATAAGTGTGTGAATCTGTTGAATAAAACCATCCTCCTGTATTTTCTTTTACCTAACGCCAGGAACTTTTCAACACCCACGTGTATGTATGTATGTATGTAGGTATGTAGGTATGTACGTATGTATGTATTTATGTATGTATGTATTTATATATATACATA
>NC_068981.1:24338740-24339865 GCF_001194135.2 Octopus bimaculoides
TATATATATATATATATGAACTGTTATAATGTACCAGTCCGCTCCCTCCAAGATGTATGTGGAACCTTTTATAACTGTGAATGGTCAAAGGTTGAGACTGTACCTAGATTTACTTATTTAGGAAGTACCTTGAGCACTGCTGGTCTTGATGATGAAATTTCATACAGAATCAGCAGGGCTAGTAGTGCTTTTGGTAGGCTTGATGGGCGTCTGTGGAAACAACATATCTTCACAAATCAATGTTAATGTATATAACACGTGCGTCCTCCCATCTTTGCTATATGGAAGTGAAGCATGGGTTGTTTACCGTAGGCAGGTAAGGCAATTGCAAGGATTTCCTCAATACTGCCAGAGAAAAATTTGGGGGATAAACTGGAAAATGGCCATTAGTAATGTGGAAGTGCTTGAGAGGAGTGTCAGTAGAAGTATAGAGTCAATGATTTTGCAAAGACGTTTGGGGTGGAGGGGAGACATTTGGTAAGGATAAGTGATGAGTGATTGCCCAAGCAGCTATTGTATAGTGAGCTGGAAGATGGCAGGAGACCAGCACATGAGCCTAAACTAAGGTTTAAGGATTGCCTTAAAAATGCTCTAATACAGACAGGAATCGCAGCTGGTAATTGGGAGAGGGAGGCACAAGACCGTGATGGATGGAGGAAGATAGTGTAAGATGGTTGTTCAAGGCTTGAGAGGGAGTGAATGAAGTATGAGGCAATTCGGAGGGGGCTTAGAAGGGGGGAAACCTGTGGAAAGTTAGAGAGTTGCTTTTTGTGTGTGTGGTTTGTGGGTGGAGGTGTTTGAGTCATGCAGGCCTGGTAAACGATCAAAATTCTCACAGAAATCAACCCGTGATAAACAATGATGTGGCTATTAAAATTCACAACAGAATATGTATAAAATGTGGAAAGGTGTGCCTCTCAGTTGGAGGTCTAAAAAGACATGTTAAGAGATTGCATATGGTGGCACCTGTTTCTCCTGCCAGCCAGCACAGTTGTCTAGTATGTAATGTGTGTAAAAGCTTGGCTGGGCTTAAAAGTCATATAAGGGTATCACATGGCAACAATCATGAATCATTTCAATAAGTCTTCTTGGTAGTGGCTTTTCTCGTGTAACTAGGATGCAGCT
>NC_068981.1:24341941-24349664 GCF_001194135.2 Octopus bimaculoides
TATATATATATATACATATACATAATATAAACATATATATACATACATATATATATACATATACATATACATATATATACATATACAAATATATATATACATATATGTTTATATATGCATGTATTTATATATATACATATATATATATATATATATACATATATTTATATATATACATATATATACATATACACACATACATACACACACAATAGGCTTCCACAGCTTTTGTCAACCAAATTCATTCATAAGGCATTAGTCAGTCTTTGTCTCTAGTAGAATACACTTGCTCAAGGCGCTGCACTGTAGGACTGAACCCGAAACCACGAGCATCGTAGCCACACACTCATGTGTGCTACTATACTTGCCACATTTAGACTGTCATCTGCCATGTTTGGTTTTGATGTCTTCCATTTTCAATCTGACACTCTAACGAGTCGCCAGTTTTGAACGATTGTAGAATGAACTCTGTGAAAACTATTAAAGGACAAAAGTGATTGTGTTAAATCAAGTGACCTGTTAGGTCTCGCACGTAAGGTCTACGGTAGTAGCTTGGTGTAGATGGTAGAATACCGGGTTAAATCGCTCGTCTGTATGTAATTGTACTGCTTTTACGTTTTGAGATCAAATTCGTTCACAAGTACTACCATCACCACTGACCCTAAGCTGGATTTTATCATACCTTTCCAGTATCGAAAATGATCGTCGCCATTATCCTCTTCCTCCATACCAACACCGATCTTCAAGCGCCATTCACAATGAACCTCCACTTATTCTTGTCGTCTGTTGCTGTGAGTACAAACTCAATTATCCCATTCCAGCACCTCAGCGTACACTGTTGGGGGGGTCTTCCTTATTTTCTCTTTATTTTGATTTTCAATATAACACTTATTGAATTAATTCATCTTTTCTTTGCTAGAAGCACCCACAGATCCTGTGTTTAATTAGAGCCTGTGTTTAATTAGAATTGCAGTTATTTCGAGAATGTTATCATACACTCGTTTGAAAGTCAAGAGCGCTTTCTATGAAGAGTTTATGGCTATTCCGAGCAACCAAGTGGATACTCCCTGTAAGTGTCTAGAGGTGTCGTAATAAGAGTTCAACACAGCTCTCCATAGAAAATGTTTTCTATAGCTACTCTAAAGAATTAAACCTTTGTATATTTTGGCTGGTCATTTTCCACTGATTCTATTTCGCCCAATATGGGCCAAACCACTCCAGTTTAAGTTTTCATATTAGTATCTGCCAAGGAAGAGCCTAGGTGTCAGTTGATTACTTGTTTAAAATTTCTGCCTTTCGATGTCTTTATTTTTGCTTCTATGTTGTAAAGCATGAATTCAGTTTCTCTGTCATCGATGTTCAATTGATATTAGTAACACATTAATCTAAATTCTCTACAAATATTTAATCTTGAAACAACACGAAAAATAATTTTAGATACAAAACGGCGTCAGTCACTTGCAACCACCAGGTATCACGCCGATCGCTAATGATTTTTAGGTGCACATAATGGAAACTACAATATTAGGACTAATTTTAATCTTGCCATATATTCAATTTATTTAATTTTTGACTGATTTTAATTTTGTTTTATTCAATTCAACTAATTTTAATTCAGCGTTCCACTTCCTGTAGGTCGATATATTTGCCAACATTGTCAAAATTCAATGCTGATATCATTAAAAATATTTTCTATAATATTTATTTTTACAATGATTTTGATTTTTACACTTGTTTTTCAACATTATTTTTATAACTCAATTTCAATTTATTATTATCAATAGAAATCGTTAATAAAAGAAATTATCATCATCATCATCATCAGCAGCAGCAGCAGTAGCAGTAGCAGCATGATTATTATTATTATTATTATTATTATTATTATTATTATTATTATTATTATTATTCAGTAGTCTTATTTTCATCACTGGACTACCGAGCTCAGCTCTGTGTGCCTTGGGTATGTGCTATGGTTTGTTGTGGTGCTCTTATTTTCACTTTATTGAAAGTGTTTTACGTAAGATGTGTGCGGTACCTAGTAGTGCTATTTTCCGTAGGTTATATATACTTGTAAGTCCTGGTGTTTTTGTTATGTAGATGTCTGAATGTTTTTTATCATACCTAATGCATCTACTATTATAGGAATTGTTTCTGTTTTTAGGCTCTATTTGACTTACCTCTATTTCCAGATCTTCGTGTTTTAAAAGCTTCTCCGTTTCTTTTAGAGAAACGTTGTCATCTGTTGGTATTGATACATCGATTAGAAAGCATTTTTTTTTCTTGGTGATCTCTGACAACTATATCCGGTTTATTATTATTATTTTCATTATCATCTCTCAGTTCTGTTTCCATTTCGTGCCGAGTGCTTCCTGACACCTAGGGCAGTGAAGCACGCTGTATACATTGGTAGGCCATTAAAATAAACACTCAAGATTGTTCATTTACAAAGTTATGTGATAGAGAAAAGGGGGAAGAAAAAAAGAGAAAAACAAAAAATAAAAAATAAAAAATAAACAAAGAAACTAAAGAGGGAAAAGGAAAGAAAATTCACTGCGTATCATCATCATCATCATCATTATTATTATTATTATTATTATTATTATTATTATTATTATTATTATTATTATTATTATCATTATTTGGACAATGTGCTGACAGAGCTATTAAAGCATCAGAAAAACATGATTTGTTGTATTACTTCTCGTTCTTTAGTTTCGTGGTTCAAATCCACCGACGTTAATGTTGCCGCTCATTCTTTCAGGGTCGATAAAATAAGTATCAGTTTAGGACTAGTGTCGGCTACCCACTCCGCTAAATTTCATGCCTTTTAACAACATTAAAACTTTTTTTTTTTTTTTTTTTTCCTTTTAAGCTATAAGGCGGCGAGCTGGCAGAATCGTTAGCACATCGGATGGAATGCTTAGCAGCATTTCATCCGTCTTTACGTTCTGAGTTCAAATTCCGCCGTGGTCGACTTTGCCTTTCATCCTTTCGGGGAAGATAAAATAAGAACCAGCTGAACACTGGGGTCGATTTAATCGACCCATCCCCTGCCCCCAAATTGATACCCTTGTGGCAAAATATGTGTTGGGAATCCGGCTTGCTGGCAGTAGTTTATTTCATTGGATATTTACTGTATAGAGTGTGTCTTGTGTTTGTAGATGGTTTTGTTCAGGTTGTATTATTGGATTGATAGTGTCTTGCGTAGGGTATATTCTGTTCCTAGCAGGGCTATTTTTTTTTTTTTTTTTTTTTTTTTTTTTTTTGGTAAGCGTGTAGTGTTGAGGATCCAGGTATAGCTTCAAATATTACTGGTATTTGCTCCAGTTATTACTGGTATCATCATCATCATCATCATCATCACCATCATCATCATCATCATCATCATCATCATCATCATCATCATCATCATCATTATTATTATTATTATTATTATTATTATTATTATTATTATTATCATTATCATCATCATCAAGGCGGCAAGCTAGCAGAATCGTTAGCACCTTGGACGAGATTCTTAGCGGTATTTCTCCCGTCGCTACGCTCTGAGTTCAAATTTCGCCGAGGTCGACTTTGTCTTTCCTCTTTTCGGGGTCGATAAATTAAGTACCAGTGAAACACTGGGGTCGATGTAATCAACTACTCCCATCCCTATAAATATGAGGCCTTGTAGAAAGGATTGTTATTATTATCATTATTATTATTATTATTATTATTATTATTATTATTATTATTATTATTAAATTGGCAAGCTGATGAAAACGTTAGCACGTCGGGCTAAATTTTTAGGAACATTTCGCCGTCTTCAAGTTCCGAGTTCAAATTCCAATGATGTCGACTGCGATTTTCATCCTTCGGAATCGATAAAATAAGTACCAGTTGAGCACTGGAGTCGACATAATCAACTCTCCAAATATTTCAGGCCTTGTGCCTATAATAGTAAGAATTGTTATAATTATTGTTTCAATTTGTTTTATTAGTTATTGTAAGTTTTCTGTTTTCAATCATCAGCTCTGAACAAAAAGTAAATGTTACTATATATATGTTGAGCGTTTTTTGTTGTTGTTGTTGTTGCTGTTTTCGTTTGTTTACCCAAAATTATCTGTGTATGAGATGTAGGTGTATTTGTGCATGTAGATATACATATATTTGTATGGTTATGTAAATATATGTATATGTAAATGTGTGCGTGTTTTTACTGGAGTATGACGGCGATAGATGTAAAGATAGAAAACGGAAAAACTGATGCCTTAGGCAAAAAAAAAGCTGTGTGATATTTGTTCCACCAATTTGCACAAACAATTCTTTGTCGCTTTCGCCGTTCCAAATGCAATGAACCATTAATTGTTTCGTTGGAAACCTGTATCCCGCGACGCTAATGTTCACCAGATGTGATATGAAATAAAACAAAGATAAATAAATCCTCAATATGAAATGTAGCATGTATTTTCCATGAAACATAGTAAATATGTTTAAGAATCTGCTGAATAGTTTTGTAAGTCCTGCAACCATATCATAGAACTCTTTGCTAATTATAATATCGGAACTTGAATAGGAAGACATAAATGATATTTGCAGAAGTCAAATGAGTCAATATTTACGTAAATATACATTGTAGTTTTGCCCCTACGCAGATTTTCTTACTTTTATTTCTAAATATTCTTTAAAATGAACTTAACCAGAAAACTGCAGGCGCTATTTCAAGGTTTCCTTCCATGCATCAGAATATTTCTAAAGATTCTGAAAAGGATGTCCCCTTTCAGAATCTAGCTGATAGAAAACAGAATTTCAGAAATTCTGACAGTCTGTTGTATTCAGTCCATCATCTGTTTCATTGTTAATAGTTTCAAATATAACACGACCGTTCCAAGAAAAAGAAAAGTTGGAAAATGAAACTAGTGTTGAAGCCTGATTCTTTAAGAATAGGTTATGCTCGCCTTAGAAATTCTGTAGGGCAACTCATTTGGTTGTATATAGAGGATGTAGAAAAACAAAGTGAGGGAGAGAGAGGAGATGAATGAATAAATACGATTGTCCTCTGCCATGGTTGATTTTTAAGTTAATAGCAGTTGGGTTCTTTGTTCTAGATTGTTCATGCTGACAAGATTAGTTGTCGAATAACAATTCATATTGAATCCTAAACTTAACGCACGACTGCGTCCATCCACTGTTCTCTTCTGTCTGACCAACTCTTTCTGCCACTCTATTTGTTCTTTTTATAAACTGTGATTATCTTGATCAAATTTTGACTGACATTCAATCAATAATTTTGTTTCATTAGAATTCTTACTGAGGTCAACCAATGAATATGATGCATGACTGTTGAGAGTTAGAGAACAGCACAGACAGTGACTTCGAAGTCTTAACCACCCAAGCCATCATCTGATGATGGCTTAGCAGCCGAGGCCTCGAAGTTACTGTCAGCGCTATTTTTATTAATAATAAATTTTTAGTCTATTAAATACAATGAGTAATCCTTCAGCTTTAATCTACAATCGTTTTTATTATAATATAAAAACAAACTTATATATATATGTATGTATGTATGTATGTATGTATGTATGTATGTATGTATGTATGTATGTATGTATGTGCAGGAGACTGACTGGGAGAACAATGCCTGTCATCGCCACAGACTGAGGAAGCAGGTTAAGGAGGGAATCGACACTTTTGAAAGAGCACGTATTCTGCATGAAGAACTTAAGCGTGCTGCGCGAAAGCCCACGGTTGGTGTAGTGAATGGGGAAAGCTTGGTCTGCAATGTTTGCAGTCGTGTATGCTTGTCAAGAGCAGGGCTCATTAGCCACCAACGGAGCCACAAATGCAAAATACAAATTAGTCCTAGAGCGCACTATGTTCCTGAAAGTCGGCAATGGTCTTCCTCGGTCACGAGTAGACGGCCATCATGTATGTATGTATGTATGTATGTATGTATGTATGCGTGTGTATGTGTATTAACAAGCGTGAAAAGAGAAATGAGTTCTCAACGTGTCTAAACAGAATATATTGGTTCGCTTGTTAGAGGTTAAAAGCACCGATCTACCCCCTGCTTAGTGTTTTCTGTCGTAGCTGATGTCCGTATGACGGAGCATCTTCATCATACAGAAAAGGAAGATCGGATTTGTTTAAGGAATAGAAGGTGACCCTCTGTTTCAACGAAGGGATTAATAGAAATAACACAGAGATTTATGCAGCAGCAGCACGATAAAGTGATAGTATGTTGTCAACTTAATGTGACGGTCTCATGAAAGGGAATAATGCTACTGTTATTTAGCCCTAGGAAACACCGTTTGCTGTAGACTTGACACATTTCCTGTGTCCTTGTTTTCAAAGTGAAGATAAGCACCTCCACTCAGCTTGTAATATATGTTTTCAAAGGCGGATAGGCATCGACAGCTAGTAGGCCATGCTACTCCAGACTGATGATGAGCAATGACTCTGAAACTAGTCTTTGGATGCTGGCTTTTCTGGGTGAAGGTTCTTATCTTCACTTTGAAAACAAGGACACAGGAAATGTGTCAAGTCCAACAGGAAACGGTCTTTCCTAGGGCTAAATAACAGTAGCACTCTTCCCTTTCATGGGACTGTCACATTAAGTTGACAACATACTATCACTTTATTGAAGGAATTAATGACTGACTAAAATTAGGATGCTACCACCACTGTTTGACAACCGGTGTTGGTATGTTTATGTCATCGTAAAATAGCGATTCGGCAAAATGGCCCTATAGAATAAGTACAGGGGTCGGTTAGTTCGATTAAAATTCTTCGAGGTGGTGTCTCAGCATGGCCGCAGTCTAAGGACTGAAACAAGTAAAAAATAAAAGAAAAATAACAGTAATTTTCAGGGGAGATTGAAGGCAGCGATTGAAGGGATAATCGTTAAGGCACCGGGCATAATGCTTAGCGGCATTTCATCCATCTTTACGTTCTGAGTTCAAATTCCACCGAGGTCGACTTCACTTTTCATCCTTTCGGGATCGATAAAATAAATACCAGTTGAGCACTGGGATCGAAGTAATTGATTTTCCCCTCTCCCTCGAAATTACTGGCCTTGTGCCAAAATTTGAAGTCAATTTACAGACGAGATTAACATTAACACTTTGAAATTTTTCTCGCGTCGGAACTTCTTCAAATAACTGAGATCTAAAATATCAGAGTCCAGAATATTTTGCTTGAATTTTTTTTTTGTATAATGATAGAACTAACATCGGAACAAATTTACAATTCTAACGTACAAAGAAAAAAAATTAGAATAATAGACAGTATAACATTGTTTATCTTCTTCTAAGTTGGTCGCGTAATATATTTGTCTGCACGTCCGTGTAGCTATATAGTATGACGCATGTTCAGTCATTCATTTCCTTTCTTTCTTTCTTTCGTTCTTTCTTTCTTTCTTTCTCCATTTTCTCCCACTTCCTTCTCACGCCACCTCTCTCAGTCCAGCTATCACTAAACCTCTCACTCAACTCTATCTTCTACCAGTTACTCTTCTGCAGTTTCTCAAGTAACACATATACAAACCTGGCTTACACGGCTTTTGCTATGATCAGGTTTAAATTTGTTATTTCAAATGATTTAATGCATCCAACACACACATACGCATACGCACATGCTTGCACGCACACGCACACACACACATGCACACACAAACACACATCTCCTTTATATGTGGCTTACATGTGAGCGTCGTGGGCAGCCTTCGACTTCCATCCAAAAGGAG
>NC_068981.1:24351195-24355307 GCF_001194135.2 Octopus bimaculoides
TATATATATATATATATATATATATAACTTAAAGAAGCCCGTCATATATATATATATATATATATGTTTGCATGTCTGTGTTTGTCCCCCACCCCACTATCGCTTGACAACCGATGTTAGTGTGCTTACGTCCCCGTAACGTAGCGGTTCGGCAAGACCGATCGAATAAGTACTAGGCTTACAAAGAATAAGTGGGGTTACAATCAGTCAATCATGAGGGTAGATAGAAGAATGAGGTTGTAAATTATAGAATAGTTAAAAGGCATATCGCTTCCCCCTAATATTACTGGATTTGTGCCAAATCATCATTATCATCATCATCATCATCATCATATTATTATTATTATTATCTAAGAATGCCGTAATTTAAAAATAGCATGACCTATCTAAATGTGGTATTTACCGTATGAAATACCAATGGGTGCAAATGGCAAAGCACTATGTAAATCATTGATACATACATATGTGCGTATGTGTGTGCGTGTGTGTGTGTATGTGTGTGCATGTGCGCGTATGTGTGTGTGTGCGTGTATGCGTGTGTGTGTGTGTGTGTGTGTGTGTGTTTGTGTGTTTCCTCTGCAACGGCAGTAAATCAAGAGATAAGAACGCCAATATCCTCTTAGTGCCATTGAGAAGAAAATAGCCTCAATGCTAGCTCACTTCTTTTATAAGAAAATAAAACTACTCATGTGCCGAAACAGATATATATATACACACATATATACTGACGGAAGTGTATGAGACACGAACACGGACATGCACACAGAAAATGTAATATAACATCATACACGTAATCATAAAAAAAAAATCACCGCTTACCACCCACGCTTCACACAGTATTATACATATAGATAAACGTTCACGCGCACTCATACATCCGACACACACACACACGCATACATCAGAACGTGGAGATTTTCCTACACGTACACACGTATAAACACCTGCAACAGATGCTTCCAAGTATACACTTTTTACGCCCAATGAAACACACATACAAACGCACCTTCGAATACACACTCATTACACATGTATAGGCGTTTGCCTATACATGTGTAAAGTGTATACAAACAGCGTGTATACATACACCTTGACACGAGCAGATATATACCCATATCACACTTTCTTTTCTACTCTAGGCACAAGAGCCGAAATTTTGGGGGAAAGGGCCTGTCGATTAGATCGGTACTTAATATATCGACCCCGAAAGGATGAAAAGGCAAAGTCGACCTCGGCGGAATTTGAACTCAGAACATAAAGACAGACGAAATGCTACTAAGCATTTCGTCCGACGTGCTAACGTTTCTTATTTCTTTATTGCCCACAAGGGGGCTGCACACAGAGGGGAGAAACAAGGACAGACATAGGGATTAAGTCGATTAGGTCGACTCCAGTGCGTAACTGGTACTTTATTTATCGACCCCGAAAGGATGAAAGGCAAAGTCGACCTCGGCGGAATTTGAACTCAGAACGTACAAGACAGACGAAATACCGCTAAGCATTTCGCCCGGCGTGCTAACGTTTCTGCCAGCTCGCCGCCGTCCATATCACACATTCTGACGCCGGTTCATATGACGGAGAAATCCTGCATTAGATGCAGCACTTTTGCCTCTTCTCTACTAGAGGCAACACTTAAACACTCGCGCAGAAATATTTTACACGGGCAGATGGAGAAAGTGAGAGAGAGAAACAGGGACTACATGTACATACAAACACGACTAGATGCTCACACACATAAACAGGGAGAACGAGAGAAACTTTAAAGGTCTGACGTCAAATAAGTCAACGTCGAATCACTAATACGAAATAGGCAGCGCCAAAACGACTGTGCCGGAATGTCGCAAAATGTGTATGTGTGAATGCATCGCTTACACGTGTATTTACGAACCCAGATGGACACATTTTCATATTTCATGTACGTGACTGCGTCTGCTCGTATTGATCAGCACACGTTTGCCTTCCCATATATTTACTTCTTCTTCGTTGTGGAGGCACAATGGTCTAGTGCTTAGGGCAGCGGACTCGCGGTCGTAGGATCGCGGTTTCGATTCCCAGACCGGGCGTTGTGAGTGTTTATTGAGCGAAAACACCTAAAAGCTCCACGAGGCTCCGGCAGGGAATGGTGGCGAACCCTGCTGTACTCTTTCACCACAACTTTCTCTCACTCTTACTTCATGCTTCTGTTGTGCCTGTAATTGAAAGGGTCAGCCTTGTCACGCTGAATATCCCCGAGAACTACGTTAAGGGTACACGTGTCTGTGGAGTACTCAGCCACTTGCACGTTAATTTCACGAGCAGGCTGTTCCGTTGATCGGATCAACTGGAACTCTCGTCGTCGTAACCGACGGAGTGCCAACTTCTTCGTGTTCACACTTTCATTCTTTCCTAGATATAATCATATAGTACCCTTATACACGCAAATACATACACAGGTACACATCCACGCACAGTCACACATACACACACGTATATAGATACACACATACTAATAACTGCAATGATAATTATGGTTTCAAATTTTTGCACAAAGCCAGCAATTTCGGGAGAGTGGGTGAGTCGATTACATCGATCTCAGTACTCAACTGGTGTTTAATTTATCGACCCCGAAAGGATGAAATGCAAAGTCGACCTCGGTGAAATTTGAAATTTGATGTAATAAGCTTGTCCCAACCCCTCAATTTTGAGGGGTTGGGACAAGCTTATTACATCGATCCCAGTGCTTCACTAGTTCTTTATTTTGTCGACCCGGAAAGAGAAAAGCAGAATTGACCTCAGCGATATTGAAAGAGACCAGCTCTGCGTCGCCTAAAGTTATAGCCTGTCTCTTCTTTGTTTTGTTGCGCAGAACATCTGTGAGTGGCTCTTAACTAGTGGTTAAGAGCGCGGGCTACTAACCCCAAGATTCCGAGTTCGATTCCAGGCAGTGACCTGGATAATAATAATAATGATAATAATAATAATAATGATAATAATAATAATAATAATAATAATAATAATAACAACAACAATAGCAACAACAACAACAACGACGACAACGACGACGATGATGATGATGATGATAATAATATTAATAATAATAATGATAATAATAATAGTCGTGCGCTGTTTATCTTGATATGAGTTCACCATGTCGCGCACATATGGTTATGACGCATGTGCCTGGTGTACCCTTATCAGACGGGTAGTCATGATGGGTATATTGGGCTTCGTATATTTTACCCCAGTGTCACTTTGATGGCATGCACTGCTCTCTCATATAATAATAATAATAATAATAATAATAATAATAATAATAATAATAACATCGAAAAATAGCTTAGGAATGAGAACTCAGGTTCGAAATTTTCCCAAAGATACCTGATGAAGGCTGGAGGGTAATATCAGCCGAAACGTTATGTTAACAACAAACAAGATGAGGACAAATATCCGTCAAATGTAAATAATGTACATAACGTATATAATTCCTCATCTCTTAAATATAGAACTTTATCTATGCCGTTTTCATAGCTATACTGCGCTCGAAATTTACTTCCTTATCTGTAAAATACCAATACATTCGGCACTTCCAAAGTTTCTTTATCCTCTGTGTGTGTGTGTGTGTGTGTGTGTGTGTGTGTGTGTGTGTGTGTGTGTGTGTGTGTGTGTGTGTGTGTGTGTGTGTGTGTGTGTGTGTGTGTGTGTGTAAAGTTATAGTTAATGCGTTCGAAGAATAAATTCATTAGACTGTTAGTGACGTCATTTGGCCGACTATTTTCATAACGAAAGGTCTTCTTCCCACGCCAGATTGTAATCAACCATACTAATTATGACTTTACAACAACAATATTTCATTCAACGCAGTTTCGTGCGACTTTAGTCAATTAATTCGAGTTTTGAGTAAATATTATGCACAATAGCGAATGTACAAATTGCTGTTCTAATATAAGAACGAATCGTTCTTTTGGATATAAGAATGGCAGATTGGGTATTAATAGCTGATGGCGTGTAACAACACAGAAACATATGCGTCCTAATGGCGGCGAGCTGGCAGAAACGTTAGCACGCCGGGCGAAATGCTTAGCGGTGTGTAGCCCCTTGTGGGTAGTAAACAAAGAAATAAGAAACGTTAGCAC
>NC_068981.1:24355893-24358965 GCF_001194135.2 Octopus bimaculoides
ACTTATTCTATCGATTTCTTTTTGCCGAACCTCTAAGTTACGGGGACGTAAACACACCAGCATCGGTTGTCAAGCGATGTTGGGGGCACAAATACAGACACACAAACATATACACACACATACATATACATATATACGACGGGCTTCTTTCAGTTTCCGTCTACCAAATCCACTCACAAGGCTTTGGTCGGCCCGAGGTTATAGTAGAAGACACTTGCCCAAGATGCCACGCAGTGGGACTGAACCCGGAACCTTATTCTATTATGAATGCAAAACAACACGAGACACTCGCCCCTCGAGTTTCGTTTTCCATACACTATCTGCGAGTCTTTGTTTACTCACCTACGGTACTCTACGCATTTTCTTTTAATATATTTTAATTAATGTGTTATACAGAGCAGTGCAGTACTGTACTGTATTTTTATTTATTAATCTATTAATTTTTAGGCGTGAAAATGCTTATTATACTACAGAAATAATTAAAATCAGAAAAAATATAAATGCGTATCAGTCGCAGAAACCCGTGATATACTGAGGAGTCCACGACACAAATTTACATATATTGGCGAGAAATATCCGCGATGTTCTGAGGACGCGATAGGTGAACCGCGATATGGCGAGTGATTACTGTATATTTCTTTTCACTGTATCTTTTATCTTTTACTTCCTTCATTCATTGTAACGCAGCCGTGCTGGAGCGTCGTATTGAAAGGTCTAGTTGAACAAGTTGAACAAGTAAGCCCCGATACTTTCTTTTGTGGAACCGCTAACTTACAAGGACAACACCGGTAATCAGGTGGTGGTGGTGGTGGTGGTGGTGGTGGTAGTGGTAGTGGTGGGTTACATGCACAAGGACACACATATATATATATAGGACGGCCTACCACATATGAAGTATAGGGTCACAAGGTGTGTGTGTGTGTGTGTGTGTGTGTGTGTGAATGAGTGTGTATCACAGTACTGACCATACTATCAGATACTGTTACACATCATTGGTCACAGTGCACTTCCATTTCTGTCTCCATTACTCTCTTTTACTCTTACTTGTTTCAGTCATTTGATTGCGGCCATGCTGGAGCACCACCTTTAGTCGAGCAAATCGACCCCAGGACTTATTCTTTGGAAGCCTAGTACTTATTCTATCGGTCCATTTTGCCGAACCGCTAAGTTACGGGAACGTAAACACACCAGCATCAGTTGTCAAGCGATGTTAGGGAGGAAAACACAGACACACAAAAACACACATACACACATATATATATATATATACATATTACAAATTAAAAGGGTAAAGGAATTATCAATTTATTAATTAATAAATCAATTAATAATTAATAATTTTTACCAAGCCCAACGGTATGAAAGCATCATTATTGGTGGAGAACTTATTCAAAAAAAGTTCATATATTTATAAATATAATTAAGGGATCAGCAAAATATTTGCTTCACCATATACCGAAGTTCAGAAAAATAGCAGCTAAAAAAGCTGAGAATCTCGCAGATAGCATCACTTGTAACTCACTTGCCTTAATTATATATATACATATATATACGACGGTCTTCTTTCAGTTTCTGTCTACCAAATCCACTCACAAGGCTTTGATCGGCCCGAGGCTATAGTAGAAGACACTTGCCCATGGAACCATGTGGTTAGTAAGCAAGCTACTTACCACACAGCCACTCCTGCATCATCCATTTCAATATTCACTCGAATTGCGTATGAAATGTAGGAAAGATTTAAGTTTGGCCAACAGACACACTGTTTAAAAATAAAACGTGGTAGCCATGGTTGGAACGCTTTGAGCATAGATTTGCTTTATTAGAGTTAAACAACAAAAGGAAATCAGCTTCATCATTATCATCATCACCACGACCACCACGACGACCACCACCACCACCATCATCATCGTCGCCATCACCACCATGTTACCTTCACCATCGTGACCGGCGTCGTCGTAATCATCATCATCATCATTATCATCATCATCATCATCATCATCATTACAACAGCCAACAACAAAATAACATACTAAATAAGGAATAAAAAAAACAGGTATAAAAAAGAAAAAAAAAAGGTCAAGAAAGAAAATTAAAAGGAAAAAAAAGGGGAAAAAATTAAGAACGTACTTGGTTTCCAGAAATATAATCTGGGAACCATAAAACAAATCCCACAAAGAAACCAACCACCACAAAAACAAATAATTATAAATAGATATAAAAATATATAAAACAATAAACACTTTTCACTTTTAGCCATAAAGTAGATTTTTTTTTTTTTTCACCATTTTGATGCTGCCAGGCAGCGCCATCCGGTGTATGTGGTTCTTAGATACTACAGTAGTCGATGCTCATAAAGACCCTTGGTACTTTCGACTGATTTAAACCGTTTAAGCATGAATAAGCAATTAGGTCAACTATTGGGGATGGCCTTGTTTAGGGTATTTTTTTTTGTTGTTTGTTGTTATTGTTTACCCCATCTCTCTGTCTATATATGTGTCTGTCTATCTGTATATCTGCTTGTTTATATATCTGTCTGTCTAGCTATATGTCTGTCAGTCCGTCTATTTATATATCTGTCTGTCTATGTCTGTGTGTGTGTGTGTCTGTGTGTGCGTGTGCGTGCGTGTGCGTGCATGTGTGTGTGTCTGCCTAAGTATCTGTCTATATATGCGTCTCTCTGTCAATAAATCTGCCTATCTATATATCTGTCTGGCTATTTTTATATCTATCTATCTATCTATCTATCTACCTACCTACCTACGTATCTATCTATCTATCTATCTATCTATCTATCTACCTACCTACCTATCCATCTATCTATCTATCTATCTATCTATCTATCTATCTATCTATCTATCTATCTATCTATGTGTTTGTTTGTCTGACTGTCTGTCTGTCTATATATCTGTCTATGTCTCTATCTCTGTCTCACTGTCTATTTATGCATTTGCCTGTGTGTCTATCCAAATATATGTCTGTCTGTCTGTTTGTCTGTCTGTCTCTATCTATCTATCTATCTATCATCTATCTATCATCATGGACGGACGGTAGATACATCGGCTCCCATGTAAG
>NC_068981.1:24359065-24360858 GCF_001194135.2 Octopus bimaculoides
GAGAGAGAGAGAGAGAAGAGAAGAAAGGAAAGAGGGAAGTATGGCAGATCTTTGAAGATGAAAATAAGAAAACAAGTTAAAAGTGGCAATGAATGGAGAAAATTTTATTTTTGAATAATATAAAAGAAGAAAAAGAAAAACAAAAGCATGAGAGAGAACGTGAAATAATGAGATGTATGAGGGAGTGAAAGAAGAAAAGAACGAGTGGTGAAGGAATAAAAGACGAGAGATGATAAAAGAGGAAGAACTATAGAATGAACAGAGGAAGAGTTGCTTGTCTAAAGGAAATTGAGGTTTTATCATAGGCTGTGAGTATACACATCCTCTTTTAATTATGAGAAATGCTTGTATCGCAGGAATGGGTTTTGAACAAGTGATTCAACACAATTATGAGTTTAACAGCCCGGTTCTACTTATGTATATCAGCTCTCATTACGTTCGGAAACACCACTTCTTGTTTCTTTGAAACATGGATGCATGGTTCTTTGTATAATATCTGCGTGCGTGCGTGTGTGTGTGTGAAGAGAGAGAGAGCGAGAAAGGGAGAGAGGGAATGAGAGAGAGAGAGAGAGAGAGAGAGAGAGAGAGAGAGAGAGAGTTGAGAGAAAAAGAATATGTTTGTGTGCCGTGAAGATAAGAGAATATATCAGGCAACAATCTTATATACATTTAATTAAGTGGGTACTAACATACTTAACGTAGAGAACTGTGTGAAAAAAAAAAAGGCGTAATTAATTAAAAATCCACCCGAAGTGAGGAGGAAAATATCATTAGCTGAATGATATTTACTCTTGTCAATAAAAACGGTGGGAGACGTCTCTGAAATTTAAATTAATTTTTTTTAAAATTGAATTTAGGCATTCACTTTTCTCTGAGTCTGAACTCGGACAAACACGGTGACATCGCTGAACAAGAGTAGTCTCCTCTTCCTTTCTTGATTAGAATTTATCATTAACTCAATGGTTTTGCTTTATTTGTTTTTGTCTTTTGCTTTTACGCCGACTGCAATCTTAATTAATTAACGTTTGCTGATTCATTACATTAAGTATATGTTAACTTCTGCTTAATTATTTATTTCTCATACAGAAGGTGCCCATGGGTAATTGCTTATATACAGTGAAGTTAGCAGATGTCGGTAAGTTTTTGTCGTGTGCAGATGAAAAAGCTATCGTTTCTAGACTCTTCCTTTTCGCCTTGGAGAGAAAAATCTTACATACACAGCTAACGTAGTGATAAATCATCGTAGAAGTCTTTCACAGTTGCTAGAATTAACAGCTACATCACTCTCAAATCCAATCCTGCTTTCTTAAACAGAGGAGGACATATTGGTTTCTGTAGCACTAACTTATCAATATATCAACATAGAAGATTCCATTTGTTTGACACCAAATAATAAGCGTTTTAATAAAGTTAGTTCTTGTGTATCTTAAATGGCTAATATGTCTCTTCCACACTGCAATCGTTTTTGTTTTAACTCAGATCGACTCATCTGCTTGGTCTCAGATCGAATCATCTGCTTGGCAAGTACACCTCCGATATATGCGAGGGGGTGCTGGAAAGTTTCTGGCTTTAAGGGTATCGCGAAAGTCTTGGTTGAAGGTCCAACCTTGCAAGTTCTTTATCAGGGTTTAGAAAAACTGAAGGATCGCTGTAATAAGTGCGTGAATCTAAGAGGGGAATATGTTAAATAAAATCATAATTAACTAATCTTCCTGTATTTCTAGTAGTTCGATCTACTAGAATTAGTAGCCAATCCTGTTTTTACTTTTTTTTTTTTTTTTTTTTAAACGGGA
>NC_068981.1:24360868-24365289 GCF_001194135.2 Octopus bimaculoides
CAAATTGGTGTACTCATAATAGACTGATATTCGTTTCCAATGGTAACAGAATGTCTCGTAAAGTTCACGTGAGTTGAAAAAAAAAAAATTAAAGAATAGACAAGAGACCAACTGACCGCGTCCAACATGAAATCAGTAAAGTTTTAAATTACATATAAATAGTTATATCCTGCACCACATATACGGAAATACTTTTTTTGTATCCTAAAGGATTGAAATTCTTGCGTCTTTCATATGGTATGTAATAAATTGTGAGCTTTTTAATATATTTCCAGTTGTCGTCTGTCTTTACGTTCTGAGTTCGAATTCTGCTAAAGTCGACTTTGCCTTTCATCCTTTCGGGGTCGATAAATCAAGTACCAGTTGCGTACTGGCGTCGATCTAATCGACTGGCCCCACCCCCAAAATTTCGGGCCTTGTGTCTAGAGTAGAAAAGATTACACTATTCAATTCTCAGTGTCCTTAAGTTCATCACTATACCATTGCCCTCAATCAGAGTCTTGACCATAGATTTAGAAGGACGACCATTGTCCATCTTTCTACAGGTAGGCTTGTAAATGAAAACTTGGCTGCCAAGCAACTCTGGATATTACAGACAATGCCAAACAAGCCCCAACAGTGTCCCTGCTATTTTGTTTGTAAACTGAGGGAGGTCACCCTACAGTTGCTCATTGGTCATTTCTACTTCACTTGCATATCTTAATCCATCCTCTGTACAAGACTCAACAAGGGATAGATCAAAACATATACTCAGAGATTCTGGGAGTACGAGATTTTAAAATATCTCTGTGGTACTCAGATCAAAATTATCTACGGTATTCTGATTTATTTTACCATCTGCGAATTCTCGCGGCTGAATCGTTCGATAGCACAAAAGCCGTTAAAATTCTTCACAATTGCTCACCTCTTACAATATTCTCACTATCGACAAAATGTCTGTTGTTGAGACAGACAGTACCATATCTTCCTATTCATCATTATTGCTGTCTTTTTATCTCTTAATCTTGCATCATCATCCGAGTCGACCGATTCCCTCACTTGTTCGAATGTCGTCAACTCCAGCTCATCAGTTTGGGTTACATTAAATCTAAACTGTTTTTCTCTCACTATGTCAAGGATGGGTCACCAGATCTGTTACTGTTGTAAAGCCTTCTTGAAGCAATTGAGGATCGTGAAAGTTGTAAGTTTGCTGCGCGGGTTTGCGACAAGATAGATAACACTCAGGACACCTTCTCCTCGATTTACGATCGAGTTCCGTTCCGACTAACAGGTCGTAAGTCAATCTAGTCGTATGTCGGATTTATATATTTCAACGCTATTTTCATTCATGCAACTGATGCTTGAAAGCAAATGAGTGAGAGACAGTGGCAGGCAGTGGATGCCTGGGTCTGAGATAGGCTTGCGTCGCTAGATGCTGCCATAATTATCGTACACGCAGATTCCCATTAGTAAATGAAACGCGTGTGATGGAGAATAAATAATTCCAAAAAATTTCCATTGTCCTATTTTATTATATATGTATATCCCAAGAATCCACTGGTCAAGGTACCACAGAAGCATAATTTCAGTTCTTTTATAATTCCTTTGTTACACCATTGAATTACTGGTGTTAGATTTGATGGGAGAGAAAGTTTATCTAAGGTTTGCAATTGCTATTATAACATTATCTTTGTTATCTCTCGATCAAATTCTATTAGACAAATGGTAAAATAGCATTCCTATCATCCAACTGTTCTTTCTATTTTGCAGGTCATCGCAGGGTCTTCACACAGACAAATTTGAGGATGGGGTGGAGACCTTAATTTTTCCCAATTGCTAGTAATTTTCTTTCGTCATTTCCTAGTGTGTTTTCTCTCTTGAAGCGGAGGATATTATCTGGAATACCTCTATAGCCCAATTTAATCTTGCCTGTATCATACATGTCGTTAAATCCGAGGTCTGTATTTTCCTCATCTTCATAAAACTTTTGACTCCAATGTTGTCTTATTTTCCATCGAAACAAACTAACAACTCGAAGGGTTTGACTATATCCTATTCGAAGTTCAGCGAAGCTTTGACTTTCTCTGACAGGATTGCTCCAGATTAAAAGTACGTCTCTGGAGCTACCATCGGCGAACTATTGGGATAATTCTTCATCTGAACTAGCATTTTTGCCAGTTTTTTGTTTATTTGTTTTTATTATTTTTACAGGTATTAGGCTGAGAGGCTGCTCTCATTTCTTCGTTTTTCAAGGTCAATATGGATAAGTGGGATTCAAAACAAAGAATTACTTCGCCAACTCTTTCAGGTCTTGAAGAGTAATTTCTTCCTACTGATCAGCAGTTGAAACTGGCTTCATTTTCTCTTAACTGCCTTTCTTCTTCAATCTTCTGTGTATAAATATGATTTGTATATTGATCTGTTCGCTTTTTCTTTTTAAGAGCCAAGCCCAATCATATCGATGTCAGTACTTCATAAAGCAATATCATTTGATACTCTTCAATTACCCAAGTTTAACTAGATTTGTATATCCTAACAATCACTTCCATACACTTTCAGTTATTCAATAATAACAAATATGATCGTGTCGATTGGGAAAATATTAATTGGATCAATCAAAAGTCTGGTATTCGATTGGGAAAATAATAAAATAGCAACCATTCACCGCTTAATTTCAAACTATCTTTTATGAAATGTGTATCTACAATGAAGATTTAATTTACTAAAAGATACTATTACACTATTAAATGTGAGACAAAAGTACACAGGAATTGGAGCAAATAGATTGAGTAACATGGGACAGAGTTTTCTATACTAACAAGAAGCCTAACGTATTTTTCTTGATCAAACATACATACATACAATACATACGCACATACATACATACATACATACATACATACATACATACATACATACATTAGGCGGCGAGCTGGCAGAAACGTTAGCACGCTAGGCGAAATGCTTACCAGTATTTCGTCTGCCGCTACGTTCTGAGTTCAAATTCCGCCGAGGTCGACTTTGCCTTTCATCCTTTCGGGGTCGATAAAATAAGTACCAGTAACGCACTGGGGTCGATATAATCGACTTAATCCGTTTGTCTGTCCTTGTTTGTCCCCTCTGTGTGTAGCCCCTTGTGGGTAGTAAAGAAATAATACATACATACATACATACATACACACATAGATAGGGCTGGAGTTTGGTCAGGATAAATTTTGCTATATGGCTGTGAAAAGGGGAAAGACTGTAAAACTGTAAATCAGACTAGCAGCATCTCTATCAATGACCTGACTGTTTCCTTTATATCTGATGAAGAATTTTACAAGTATCTAGGAGTGAATGAAATCATAATCAGTTCGTGCCAGTCACGAGGCCAAACATCACTGAAAGTTTCATCCGAATCCATCCAGCGGTTCTTGGGATATCTTGTCCATCGACAAACAAACAAACAAACAAACAAACACGACTGAAAACAATACCTCCGCCTTCGCTAAGGTAGAGGTAATAATCACACACACACACACACACACACACATACATACAGACACACACACATATACATACATGCATACACACACACATATACATACATGCATACACACACACATATACATACATGCATACATATATACATACATACATACATGCATACAATACATACATAGTGCAATTTCAAAAATTCAGAGAGTATAAAAGGCAAAGTCGGTGGTGACAGGATTTGAAACTCAGAACATAAATAGCTTACTTCTTCCCACGAAACTACTGGCCTTGTGGCAAAATTTGAAACAAATATTAAAGCAAACTATATACATTAAAACTTCAATAATATTTATTTAACAAGCAAAGAAGTTGATTAATGGATCTCATCTTTAATAGATGCAATGAATTGTGGAAGCTGTAAAGATAATTTATGAACACCCTGTATATACATAGGTGTGTGTATGTGTGTGTGTGTGTGTGTGCGTGTGTGTGTATTCGACTGCTCCTTGAGTTATGCAGCATGATTTTTATGTGATTGCACTTTACTTCATTTTTTTTTTTGTTTTCTGTATCAATTTTTAGAAATACCAATTCGCCGTTCCCGTTTTGTATTTTTGCTGATTTAAAAAAAAAATTTTGGAGTGGCTGTGTGGTAAGTAGCTTGCTTACCAACCACATGGTTCTGGGTTCAGCCCCACTGCGTGGCACCTTGGGCAAGTGTCTTCTACTATAGCCTCGGGCCGACCAAAGCCTTGTGAGTGGATTGGTAGATGGAAACTGAAAGAAGCCCGTCGCATATATGTATATATATGTATGTGCTTGTGTGTCTGTGTTTGTCCCCCAACATCGCTTGACAACCGATGCTGGTGTGTTTATGTCCCCGTAACTTAGCAGTTCGGCAAAAGAGACCGATAGAATAAGTACTAGGCTTCCAAAAAATAAGTCCTGGGGTCGATTTGCTC
>NC_068981.1:24366485-24367874 GCF_001194135.2 Octopus bimaculoides
TATATATATATATATATATATATATATATATATATATGCGTATGCACAAACACACACACACACACTCATAAATACATACATACACACATACATGCATACATATGCATATATGGGTACAGGACGTCACCAACAGTAAACAATATGTAATACGAAAACAGATGAGTTCAATACGCAAACGAGAGAAACAAATGGAAAACAGGGACGCAATGAAGAGCGCGTGCGCCAGGTTCCGGAGCCCTCTTGTGGCCGCAGTGGAAGCAGGGGATGGCTACTTTCAGTACGCTGTTATCTTCCAACCGTAATTTAGTTGATAATTTCTTAGATTTTTAAAAATTACTTTTATTTTTGGATGGAATAATATGTTTTCATTATAAATACACGCACTCTTTTACTCTTTTACTTGTTTCAATCATTTAACTGTGGCCATGCTGGAGCACTGCGTTTAGTCGAGCAAATCGACCCCAGGAATTATTCTTTGTAAGCCTAGTACTTATTCTATCGGTCTCTTTTGCCGAACCGCTAAGTTACGGAGACGTAAACACACCAGCATCGGTTGTCAAGCGATGTTGGGGGGACAAACACAGACACACAAACATATACACACACACATACATACATAAATATATATATACACACATACGACGGGCTTCTTTCAGTTTCCGTCTACCAAATCCACTCACACGGCTTTGGTCGGCCCGAGGCTAAAGTAGAAGACACTTGCCCAAGGTGCCACGCAGTGGGACTGAACTCGGAGCCATGTGGTTGATAAGCAAGCTACTTACCACACAGCCACTCCTACGCACTATATATTCGTTCTTCACTTCAGCTTTATTTTTGTTCTTATTTTATGTCCTTTGTCTGAAAATCTCTCATTACACCTCCAGTGACCTCTTAAGTAACTCTCCATCCCACGTCTCTCCTGTTTTGTTTAGTCCAGGTGGTGACACGTGAGACAGAGAGTCGCTGAAGCGGTCACAGGATGTATGACGGAAGGTTTCTAAGCAAAAGACATAAAATAAGAAAAACAATAAAGCTGAACTGATGAACGAATATATATAGTGCATGTGTTTATTTGGCAAAAAAAAAAGAGAAAAAAATGACCATCCCGAAAAATAACAATGTTTCAACGTAAGTATCTTTTCTGTTTAGCTACACCTGTGGAAATTTTTAAATGAATTTTATGTCAATGATTAGCACACAAAACTACATCATCACACCAAATATGAAATCATGTGGAACAAAAATTGAAGAAATGAAAAAGTGACAGCCAAACAGAAAAGAACCAAACGTAAAAATGTGCTTTCTCTTCCTTTTACACAAACTGTCGTGGAGGCGCAATGGCCCAGTGGTTAGGGCAGCGGACTCGCCGTCATAGGATCGCGGTTTCGA
>NC_068981.1:24367884-24368722 GCF_001194135.2 Octopus bimaculoides
GGCAGCGGACTCGCCGTCATAGGATCGCGGTTTCGATTCCCAGACCGGCCGTTGTGAGTGTTTATTGAGCGAAAACACCTAAAGCTCAACGAGACTCCAGCAGTGGATGGTGGCGAACCCAGCTGTACTCTTTCACCACAACTTTCTCTCACTCTTACATGTTTCTGTTGTGCCTGTAATTCAATGGGTCAGCCTTGTCAGACTGTGTCACGCTGAAGATCCCCGAGAACTACGTTAAGGGTACACGTGTCTGTGGAGTGCTCAGCCACTTGCACGTTAATTTCACGAGCAGGCTGTTCCGTTGATCGGATCAACTGGAACCCACGACGTCGTAAGCGACGGAGTGCCAACCACACAAACTATCAAATTTAGCCCGAACACTGTATAATTGTATTTTCATCCCTGTTTCAATAAATATTTGTTTCAATTTTCTTCGTGTTTTTCTATCTTTTTTTCACGTATATTTAAAACATTTACGCGATTCCGATAAGCCATTATGACTCATAGAACCAATATACCGAGTACACTGAATGACATATGCACGCATGCACACGCGCACACACACACACGCGCAACACACACACGCGCACACATACGCATACATATACACGCGCGCGCACGCACGACATGTTATAGTGTTTTAAATCATTCATGCTGCTGTACTCTTGTACTTATTTTATCAATCTGGAAAGAATGAAAGTAAAATAAGCCTCGAGAGGATTCGAACGGAGAACGTAGAGTTCTAACCAAATGCCACAAGGTATTTGTCTGACGTCGACTATATATGTGTGTGTGTGTATATATATATATATATATATATATATATATATATATATAT
>NC_068981.1:24369056-24371932 GCF_001194135.2 Octopus bimaculoides
TATCTTATTCATTTATTTCATCTGTTGTTCTTTCCATCTGTTTCTGTATTCCTTAAACTCTCTCTCTCTCTCTCTCTCTCTCTCACTCTCTCTTTCTCGCTCTCTTCCTTTCTCTCTGCCTGATGTCAGTACAACAGGGGCGGCGCCTGTTGAAAGAACTGAATGAGTTTAGAACTAGGTAAATGAGTTCCCAAGATAGAAAAATCAGCAGTGCAGTTAGGTTCATTTATTCTCGGTTTTCTTAATATTTTCATTTCCCCTCCTCCCCTCCCCATCCTCCTCCGCCTCCTCTTCCCTACGTATTTATTTTATTTGCTTCTTTTCTTTTCTTTTTTTCCTACGGCAACCTATCGGGGAAATAAATTTATACAAGACACCATAAAACCTCTGGCTGCTAGGTTGACCGTGTGTCTGCATTCGGAAAGTTTCTATCAAAAGCACAGGATTGGAAAAGGCATCAAAGACTTACAATAATACATAAAAGTAATACTGATGGAAAATTAGAATCGTAAGAACGTCGAGGTAAGCGCTATTTAGTTTATGAGTATTTACGTTAAGAGTTCAAATCCAGCCGAAATTAACTTAGCCTTTTATCTGACGATGATCAATAGTACCATTAAAGTACTCGTGTTGTTTTAATCGACTAACCCATCCCACCAAATGTGTGACTTTGTCTCTAGGTAAGAAATTAAGGATCTTTACCCTTTGAACGGCAGATCGAGAAATTAATTTTTTGTAACTAAACACTTTCGAACTTCGGACACTGGTAGAATGTGTCATATAAAACATCTTTTACTCTTAGTGTTGTTGAGAAAAGTTTGTATTTTCAAAGTTATTTCGTGTTAAAGTTGTCGTATTTCGGTAATTTCGACCAATCAATGACGTGCATTCAGCTGAATAAAATTACTGCAACTTCCGGCGCTGGCTCTAAATTCTATAGAAAATCTTTTGAGACACTTCAAAAAATGAGCACCTTAACAGTCACGGGTGATTTGTTGGAGCTTGCAATGAGGAGTCTTAACTTATTTCTCGAAAAATCTTTCCAATGATAGGATCCGAAGTATGGAATCAGACTCGGAGTTGTGCAGTTAACGTCGCACTGGAAAATAATTATTGGCTGACCAGGGTAAGGGTTGGAATCAGTGAAAATAAACCGATTTCAACTTCGAACAAATATAAATTGTATACACAATGCTGATAGCATTTTATACTCAATGGAAAAGTGTGATTCATGCTGGATAATCATATCCTATTGGCTAATATTTTAGTTGATCCAATAGACCAACTCTTGTTGAGCAATGATTAAATTGCTAAAGGAAATAAATCCCCCTTTTAAAGTATTAACTCACATGAAAGAGTTACGAGTACTAATCAGAATTTACTGAATTACAGAACTAAGGTAGCAAGACGTAATTCAGAATCATCTTCTTCAAATGAAGAATTAAACTGTAGAACATATTTAGACAAAACTAAACATTCAAAAGTTAATAGACACCGCTTAACCCTATAACAGTGGAAATCGTCAATCGATGTCCCAAAAATTTTACGTGGATACGACCATCGCATAGCACATTTTATTGTACAAATGATTAACGATTGCTATAGTTTCTGTACTTATTTAAAGTGAAAATCGGTGTAAAAATGACCCGAAACAAAAGAAGAGGAGCTTGTTTCCTTTCTTCATGGTTGATACATTCATGATGCAACCCTTTCCCACCGTTTAAGGGTAAAGCATAGAGAGCAGCCAGCAGATATCCAACGAAAGAAATTTCTGGAAGATTTTATTTTATGAATGAAAAGAAGCTTATAAGACATATAGCATAATCATCCGAGCCTCATAAATAGGCAGAGTGTTTATGAATAAGTGATAATTACATGACCTATATAGAAAATATTTTCAACCATAACCTTGCGCTATTAACTTATTACCTTCATTTCACGTCTGATCTAACTTCTCACATCTTACCACAGATTAAGAAGAAAAAGGGGAGATTACTTCCAGAGTTATGATAGCAGGATTGTACATTTCTTTGTCGTTACTCGAAAAGAAGTTAGCTTCATTTCCCTCCATCGTCAATGAGATTTCACATAGCAGCTGTTTTTAATAGTTCTGCTTTCAACCAAGCCTCAAGATCGTAGCATAAGGTGTAGCGAATTACTTGAGACTCTATGCAGCACCTACTCTTTACAAAAACTTCTGATAACTCAACCTGCATGCCTATGGTTGCGTTGTACTCACTACAAAGTAAATGTTTCACTCTTCACGAAAATTGCGTTCTTTCACTTTTTGGTGACTTTTATGTACAGCGCAATACGTACACACACACACACACACACACACACACACACACACACACACACACACACACACACACACACACACACACACACACACACACACACACACACACACACACACACACACATATTTGATGGAACTGTTTATTGCTTTATTGTTCTGTCAGCTGAGCAGATAACAGCTTTCGGATTCATTTTTATTGCTTCTCTACTTTAATGGAATGGTCAGCTTCTACCTAAGTTATCTGACAACATGCATGTGTATGTGTGTGTGTGTGTGTGTGTGTGTGTGTGTGTGTGTGTGTGTGTGTGCCTGTGCCTGTGTGTGAGCGTCCACCGGTCTAACTAAACATTTTTATACAAACACACACACACACACATATTACACAGCCATACACACGAAGTTAACCCTATACGTGCATGTACTCACACACATACAATGCGCTCGCAAACATATATACGCAAGTATACACCTACGTTCGAACAGAAGCAGGTACATTTATTCATACAGATACATGCATGCACACTTATTATATGTAGCTAGTTCGTATATACACACATATATATATATATATATA
>NC_068981.1:24371942-24374801 GCF_001194135.2 Octopus bimaculoides
ATCATCATCCCCACCAACACCACCACCACCACCACCACTACTACTACTACTACTACTACTACTACTACTACTACTACTACTACTACTACTACTACTACTGCTACTACTACTACTACTACTACTACTACATATTATTGCTGTTAGTACTAAGTATATGCTAGTGTGGGAGAGATAGTCGTTCTTACTACTGAGAAGCGGGATCTGGTTTCCCTTATATAAATGCTACGGATTGTGTTGGATATGTTTCGACGTTGTCTAATGATCCGTCAAGTTTATCCATGACAAATTACTACGCATACCAGTAGTGTTTAATTCTTTCAACTACACTACATACCATCTCTTCTATATAAGTTCTAGTGGTGTCTCTATGCTGCCCAACTATGCACTACGAGAGATAAACAATGAGGCTAGAATTATAGTTTGCTAGTGGGCTGGTTTGGTAAATCATGCAGTTATTATAAGATACAGGGATTTTTTTTAAATAGATGTAACCTGCTAATGAGTAATTTAATGGATTTACTTGTTCTTTGACTTCTTTTACTATAATTTTCTATTCGTGCAATGGTTCCATAAACACGTGAGCTTGTTTGCTCTTGAATATAAATAACCGCAAATATATACTGGAATCAACTTTGCCTTTCATCCATTCTAGGTCGATAAAATAATGTACTGAAGTTGATGGTATTGGCTTAAACCACCTCTTAACCCCTTGCAGACGGATTTAGCACTGACAGTCTGTGTTGTGTAGCGGTATTAGGCCATTCAGTAACTCTTTACTTGTTTCAATTATTTGACTGTGGCCATGCTGGAGCACCGCCTTTAGTCGAGCAAATCGACCCCGGGACTTATTCTTTGTAAGCCTAGTACTTATTCTATCGGTCTCTGTAGCCGAACCGCTAAGTTACGGGGACATAAGCACACCAGCATCGATTGTCAAGCAATGCTAGGGGGACAAACACACACACACAAACACACACACAGACACACACACACATACATATATATACGACGGGCTTCTTTCAGTTTCCGTCAGCCAAATCCACTCACAAGGCTTTGGTCGGCCCGAGGCTATAGTAGAAGACACTTGCCCAAGATGCCACGCAGTGAGACTGAACCCGGAACCATGTGGTTGGTAAGCAAGCTACTTACCACACAGCCACTCCTGCGCCTAGAATTTTTCATACAACGAATTTTACAGTGTATCATCATGACCGGTTTCTCGCGCCTCTGAACTTTATGTTTCGAGGGCATACCGATTGCGAGAAAATTAGTAACGCGTTCAATTGCAACGTCCGTACTTTTACAGATGACATCGGTTTATGAAACTAAGCGGAATTATCATTCACTTTTGCAAGCTTCTGAGTGGAAGTAGCATTCCTTTTTTCACCCTAGCAACAGAAATACACGTGACTACGCATCAATCACATGCATATAACCTCATCATGCGTCATATAATAACAGCAAAAAAAAAAAAAGGAACAGCTTATCCAAAGTTCTAAACAGAAATGTAGGTTGCGGCCATAGCTATCATCCACTGTTATCAGAACTGTTATCTGAAATCCCTAATAGAAAAGAAAGTAGGTTGTGGCCATAGCTACTATGCGGCTGTACACTAAGATGAAAACGGCCTTCGCCGTCGTCCGGCCACACACACACACTGTTTCGATGCGGTCAGTACCGCTTTCCGTCTGGAAGGGTTTAAAATTGTTGGCCTTGAGCCTTATTAGAAACTATTACTATTATTTTAAAGTTTTTACAAGGTACAAGATCACAAATTTATTTTTAAAAATAGCGCTTGGTCGATGCAATCAAAGATTCGGTGTATTACTGGTATGTTTATGTTTAGAAATATGAAATACATATAACGATTTGAATATAGGGGACATAGCAACGTGGTTATGAAGTTCGTGGTTTCGATTAATACCAAACGTGCTGTACTTTGGGTAAATGCCCTCTTCCATAACCAGCATTGGTGCTGCCCTACATCGTGTAACTGCATTTGGTAGATGAAAACTGTGTAGAAGCCTGTCGTGTTGTCTGTGCATGTGTATGTGTATATGAGAGGTTTTACGTCACCACAACTTAGCAGTTTGCCGAGAGGACGATGGTTTCTGTCGGTCTGATCGTCTAAAACTTCCCAGCATGGCCGCAGTCCAACGGCTAATACAACTAAAAGAAACTTAAAAAATAGTAGAACATAAAAGGACGGAACTCCATAATGTTAAGTGTGACAATTGCCTACGTGCCAAACGCCTGTTTTCCATTGTTGTCTAAAGCTTACTTATGGTGTGTTAAAATATTTTACTTCAATCAAATTACTTAGTTTAGATTAAATTATAATGGTGTATAGCAATACGTTTGTTCTTGTTTCAGAAACCGGCGAGATTTATACTAGCAAACGAACAATGATAGTTTGTCTTTTTCTGAATAATGTATAACAAATATACGAAATGATAAATGAGAATAAAAATTGTCTGTGATGTACAAATTAAGTAACTCGGAAAGGTATCGTAAAAAATAATAATAATGATGATGATGATGATGATGATGATGATGATGATGATGATGATGATGATGATGATGATGATGATAATGATAACGATAATAATAATAATATCAAGAATTAGACGAACTAGAAACACCTGCAGAAAAAGCTAAGCGCTTGAAAACCCGTGCAAAAATTGCTGCCTTAGATATTATGACTGAAAAATGGCATGGAAAACCTCTCAATGGCAAATACCCAAAGAGAGCGAATAATGCAGATATTGACAAAGCCCTTACCCACCAATGGTTAATGGCCTCTGGCTTGAAATCAGAAACAGAGGGGTTTATCATAGCAGCCCAAGATCAATGCCTACC
>NC_068981.1:24376149-24377736 GCF_001194135.2 Octopus bimaculoides
AATAATAATAATAATAATAATAATAATAATAATAATAATAATAATAATAATAATAGTTTCAAATTTTGGCGCAAGGCCAGCAACTTCGGGGACGGGGTAAATCGAATACATCGACTCCAATTTTCAACTGGTACTTACTTTATCAACCCCAAAAGGATACAAGGCAAAATCGACCACAACAGAATTTTAACTCTGAGCGTAAAGGCAGACGAAATGCCGCTAAGCATTTTGCCCGGCGTGCTAACAATTCTGCCAGCTCGTCGCCCTAGAAAACAAAGAAAATACCCTGAAACAGTACCAGGCAGTGGCTCTCATGGATTCTTATCTGAATCTAATGGAAATGCTAAAATGAATGTACATGTTTTGTCTTGGTGTAAAAGACGGGCTACAGCATATATACTGTCCAATACCGCAGATTTGCTTGTCAGTTGCTTGACCATAACCTGTTGAGCGTTCCCTTATTGTCTGATGATATGTGCATATCACGAGCAGGAGTACTGGGGGAGCAACGTAGCCATGTGATGAGAGGAATTCTTTAGGGTTTGAATAATTCACTTCTGCAAACATGGGTGTTTCGTTCAACATCCTTAAACGACCCTTATTCAAGGACGTTTTGAGATGAATGGGCTACTCGACTTGAAGAATATTCTAACTGGGGCCCGCCTGCAAGGACATACGCTGTTTATCTTGATTTGAGATCACCATGTCGCGCATATATAGTTGTGGTGAACGTGCCTAGTTTACCTTTATCAGACGGTTAGTCATGATGGATATCTTGGGCGCCGTATTGGTAATTATTTCGAACTAACTGCAGTAATTTCTGAGAGACCAGAGGTGGCACACAATACAATCAAACAAATAAACATGAAAACCGAGGCACCTCGTAATTATCTTTTTGCTTGGATATGCTATTGGAGTCATGTACTGATGAGTTTCTCTTCAAAATCATAAATGGAGATAAAATAGTCGTGTAGGTAAGAATTTCGTGTGTTATGGCGCAGTCTCCGGTTCTATCTCACAGAACAGCACTTTGCAAGTATTTTCTACTGTACCGCAGGTTGAACAACGCTTTGTCGGTAAAATTTGATAGACTGAAACTTAGCAGTGCGTTGTATGTAGATATTATATGTATAGGAACATTGCAGTTTTGTAGGCTGAAGCGAAATGCTTGCTAGACTAACTTTATGTTTATCTAACAGGGCTATTAATGCAAGACTAAAAGCAAAAACATTCTGGCAAGTTCTAATAAAAGAGAAAATGCACTGAGGTCACGTGATAAGAATGCACCAGGGTTTGAAATCATGCAGATGGGAATATTTGATATAAATGACTGTACATACACGAGCGCGCACGCTCACACACACAAACACACACATCACCATTTTTGCCATAAGAGAGATATTTTCTCCTCGGTAAATGCAGTGAATTCGCTTTCAAAAGTCGAAATATGTCACAAAGATATGTTTGTTCATGTCTCTGTGTGTGCGTGCTCACGCACACTCATGCTTACACATACATACATACATACATACATACATACATACATATACACATTTACATATATGAACATGTATATATATATATATA
>NC_068981.1:24382387-24384508 GCF_001194135.2 Octopus bimaculoides
ATATATGCATATGTATGTATGTATGTATGTATATTCTTTTATACTTTTACTTGTTTCAGTCATTTGACTGCGGCCCTCCTGGAGCACCACCTTTAGTCGAATAAATCCACCCCTGGACTTATTCTTTGTATGCCTAGTGCTTATTCTATTGGTATCGTTTGCCGAACCGCTAGTTTATGCGTGCGTAAACACACCAACATCAGTTGTGAAGTGATGGTGGGGGACAAACACACACACACACACACACACACACACACACACACACACACACACAGTTTATGGTCATAAAAGGGTCAGAGTAAATTGTCGTAAAAATGATGAAACTAAATTACAATAGAAACCTGAAGTAACGCCTGTAATCCCTAATAGCTTCATGTAAACAATGTATATGACACAACCAATATGCAGAATGTACATATATTATATACAAGATTATAACAACCCTACTTCTCGGTGGTGTTCGTTGCTAGGTATAGTACATCGGTGTGCCTCGGTCGCTACTTCTGAAGTGAAGAGCATATCACTAGACGGTACAATTCATATAAATGCCTGTGGTTGTAGCATAGTGAGAGACTTCTTTATGTTCTTATGAAATTTTCAGATGTCACTGACGTCACTTCCGATTCCTATCGTAAGTTGCTTTCACTTTTTTTTAACAAATTACATTCACTTTTTTATAACCGTAAACTGCATATTAAGCTACTGTAAGATGGTTGCCAGTTTTCTACCCATCCATATTGTAGACATTAGCCCGCTGTCAGTTGGCACAATTTCCCGTGCTTGGCCATCCGAAGTATATTGGCAGTTTTAGTGAATAAACATTGAGCCGTGTGACAAAAGAATAACTGGCGAGGAAAATACCTACTGTGTTAAAAACAAATTGTAAAGTCTGAGCTAACATATTAAATGTAGTGAACCAAGAAATTCTAATTAAAATTATACCTGTAGTGATGAGAACAATTATTAACTTAATGAGTTCAGCTTGCTATATTATATAACGTTTCATTGAGGCTGGCAGGACACGACAAAAATCTTTGGCAACGAAAAAACACTCGGCTCTAATAAGTATTATAGGAGATATAACAGCATCTCCAATCAGTAGAATATACACCGGTGATAAAACTATTGAACATGCCTAAGCTGGGTGCATATACGTATGAGAGCGTGTGAGCGTTAATGTATCTGTGTGCATGTGTGTGTGTACATCTATGCGTGTGTGTGTACATCTATGCGTGTGTGTGTGTGCATTTGTGTGTGAGTGTGCATATGTGTACGTGTGCACGTATTTGTGTATGTTTGTGTATATGTATGTGTGTATACGTATGTGAGCGTGCACGTATGTGTATGTTTGAATGTGCATGTGAGTGTATGGGACTGTATGAGGTGTGCACGCATGAGCGTTTGCGTATGTGTGTGTGTGTATATATATATATATATATGTGTGTGTGTGTGTGTATGAGCGTGCGTGCCTATGTTTTAATTGATCGATGCTAGTAAGGCTGGTCTTGCCATCGTATCCTTAACTCTTTTGTAGAAATTAGTAATATCTATGATAAAGAATGGAAAATTGAGTTTGTGTGTGTGTGTGTGTGTGTGTGTGTGTGTGTGTGTGTGTGAATGTGTTTGAGTGCGTGTGTGAATATGTTTGTGTGTCTATGTTTGTGTGTGTGTGCATGTGTGCATTTTATGTGTGCGTATGCGTGTATCTTCCTATCTTTCTAGCTATCTCTCTCTATCTATTTATATACATACATGGATACACATATATATATGCATATGTACATATATATATATATATATGTGTGTGTGTGTGTGTGTGTGTGTGTGTGTGTGTGTGTATGTATCGATAAATAAATACACACACATACACACGTACATATATATACACATACATACATGAGTGGAATTGTGTGTATATGTTTGTCTATGTATGTATGTATGTGTGCGTGTGTGTGTGTGTGTAGATAGATAGATAGATAGATAGATAGATAGATAGATAGATAGATAGGTTTCTTTATTAGCCACACAGGGCTCAACATAGAGGGGACAAAATACAAATGTAGAGTTTTTCTTTTCGAGGGGGGGCGAAAACAAAGCAGAAAAAAAAACAAAAGTGGGGAC
>NC_068981.1:24390301-24391329 GCF_001194135.2 Octopus bimaculoides
ATAGATAGATAGGCAGACAGACAGACAGACAGACAGACACCCAGACAGACACCCAGACAGACAGATAGATAGATAGATAGATAGATAGATAGATAGATAGATAGATAGATAGATAGATAGATAGATAGATAGATATCGATTAGATAATTAGGATAGTTATTGTTAACAACGAATCTTTTTTTTTTTTATTACTTCAACTTGGTGAATTTTCGCTGAATGAGCAAAAAGCAGAACAGCATTAAATATTGTTCTGATTGGAGCAGATATTAATTCTAAGCGAGATTTCATTAAATTTTTATTACACAAAAGATGGAAGAAACCAAAGAAAAGAAAATTTATATTCATATCCGTAATGAGAGTCTGTTGAGGTTATTGGCGTCCCTGTTGTTATTGTTGCTATTATCATTACGATTATTGTATTATCATCCTTGTTGTTGTTGTTGTTGTGCGAAAATCTCAAAAAAAACCAGCATTCTACTTTTCGTTAATTTCATTAAATTTACTTGAAATTTTCGGTGAAATCAAACGCGTCATCAGAATACCCTAAGTTTTGGATGCATAACATTTAGCTATATGTTTAAGAAGTTTGTTTCGAAACAACGTGTTTGCATGTTCAATCTTACTCTGTGGCAACTTTGTTGGCACTATGTCGCTTACGACGTCTAGGGTTCCAGTTGATCCGATCAACGGAACAGCCTGCTCGTGAAATTAACGTGCAAGTGGCTGAGCACTCCACAGACACGTGTACACTTAACGTAGTTCTCGGAGGATATTCAGCGTGATACAGTGTGACAAGGCTGGCCCCTTTGAATTACAGGCACAACAGAAACAGGAAGTAAGAGTGAGAGAAAGTTGTGGTGGAAGAGTACAGCAGGGTTCACCACCATTCCTTGGCGGAGCCTCGTGGAGCTTTAGGTGTTTTCGCTCAATAAACACTCACAACGCCCGGTCTGGGAATCGAAACCGCGATCCTATGACCGCGAGTCCGCTGCCCTAACCACTGGGCCATTGCGCCTCCACTGTGTGTC
>NC_068981.1:24391351-24392152 GCF_001194135.2 Octopus bimaculoides
ATGTCGCTTACGACGTCTAGGGTTCCAGTTGATCCGATCAACGGAACAGCCTGCTCGTGAAATTAACGTGCAAGTGGCTGAGCACTCCACAGACACGTGTACACTTAACGTAGTTCTCGGAGGATATTCAGCGTGATACAGTGTGACAAGGCTGGCCCCTTTGAATTACAGGCACAACAGAAACAGGAAGTAAGAGTGAGAGAAAGTTGTGGTGGAAGAGTACAGCAGGGTTCACCACCATTCCTTGGCGGAGCCTCGTGGAGCTTTAGGTGTTTTCGCTCAATAAACACTCACAACGCCCGGTCTGGGAATCGAAACCGCGATCCTATGACCGCGAGTCCGCTGCCCTAACCACTGGGCCATTGCGCCTCCACTGTGTGTCACTTTAGGCAAGTCTTTTCTACCATTCATAGCATTGGATCGCTCAAAGCATTATGAGCGAAATTTGTTGGACAGAAACTGCATGGAAATCCGGAAAAGGGACTGGTACCTTTCCTATCTGGAAATGGTAAGCTTAATCAGTTGGCCGGTTTAATATTACCGCTTAACCCTTGGGCGCTTAGGGTAGAGGCTTTTCTTTTGCGAGAACACTAACCTCGGCTACTGCTGTTATCAGTATTCACTGCCTCCAATAATTTTATGTAGTCGAATGAATCCACCCCAGTACATATTTATTTTAAAGCCTGATACTTATTCTATCGATATTTGATGCCGAACCGCTAAGTTACAGGAACGTAAACACACCAATATCTGTTGTTAAAAGGTCGTGGAGAACAAAAACAAAGACACACACACACACAC
>NC_068981.1:24392162-24393371 GCF_001194135.2 Octopus bimaculoides
AAGTCCATTGATATAACAGGTTAGCTTGGGAGGTTAAGCAGTTGTGGTCGATGAAAACGGTGGTAGTAGTACCAAAAATTGTCGGAGCCGTGGGAACAGTGAGTAAAAATCTTGAGAATTACATGGAACAGATAGGGGCTGCAATAAGGGTGGAGCACTTGCATAGAACAGTACTGCTTGAAACCGCTCGAATACTCCAGATGGTGCTCGAAAAATAAGAGGTGTTATCTTAGTTCACTGGCATCGTAGTACAACTCCAGCGTTAGAAGCTGTGCAAAAATAATAAATAATAGTTTCAAATTTTTCCACAAGGGAAGCAGTTTTGGGGGAGGGGATAAATCAATTACATCAACTCAGTATTCAACTAGAACTTATTTTATCGACTCCGAAAGACGACCTCGGCAGAATTTGAACTCAGAACATATGGACGGACGAAATGCCGCTAAGCATTTTGCTCGGCATGCTAACGATTCCGCCAGCTCACCGCCTTCCAATAATAATAATAATAATAATAATAATAATAATAATAATGATAATAATAATAATAATAATAACAACAACAACGACAACATTAATAATAATAATAATAATAATAATAATAATAATAATAATAATAATAATAATAACAATGATGATGATGATGATGATGAGGATGAGGATGATGATGATGATGATGATGATTGCAACAACAAACTACAACAAGAAATAACAATGAAATAAGTTAGAAATTCAATTATTCAATGAACAGCATTTAAGATTCACCGGAAGTGAAACGCTTATCGAGAATTCGGAGAACTTATTTTTTTCTCGTCATGTCTGACTCAGACAAAATGTCAACAATAAAATTGATGAAGTTTAAATAAAAATGAACAAAAGTGAAAATCATAAATAACAGTGATTTAGGGAGAAGGAAGGGATGAATGTAAGAAAGAAAGAAAGAAAGAAAGAAAGGTTAGGAAGATAGAAAAGAAAGAAAAAAATGAATGATAAAGAAAGAGGGAATGAGAAAAAACACTAAACAAAAATGAAGAATGAGATGAAAATAAATAGATGAAAGAAACCAAAGAAAATGAGTAAATGAATAAAAGAAAAAAGAAAAGGGAGAAAGAACAAATGAATTAATAAATTCTAGAAAGAAAGAAAGAAAGAAAGAAAGAAAGAAAGAAAGAAAGAAAGAAAGAAAGAAAGAAGGAAGGAAGGAAGGAAGGA
>NC_068981.1:24393918-24397800 GCF_001194135.2 Octopus bimaculoides
GAGAAAGAACAAATGAATTAATAAATTCTAGAAAGAAAGAAAGAAAGAAAGAAAGAAAGAAAGAAAGAAAGAAAGAAAGAAAGAAAGGAAGAAAGAAAAAAGAGACTGATTCTTCAATATCTTTCCAGATAGATATAGAATCTAAGATAGATAGATAAGCAGGCAGGGAGGTAGCCTGACAAAGCAGACCGACAGACAGATAGATAGATATTAAAACCGAGATAGATAAACGGACAGAGAGAGAGACATGGACTTTTCTATTGATAGTTTAATTGATTAATTGAAGGAATGTGCGTGCATATGTATATGCGTGTTTGCTCGTGTACAAATATGTACACAAGTGTATGTGTGTGCGCGCGTACGCGTGTAATTCTGCAGTTCACAGTATAAGTGCAAGGAATGACTCATGTATTTCAAGTTCATAATCGTGCATTTGATGGTGAACTTTAAAGCTCTTAAATTCTCCCAGCCTCAATTAAGTAAGCAGTAATGGAATAATACTAAAATTTCCAGATAATGCACTTTATGTATCTAAAATACTTATTTTTAAAAATATTTTTAATATTTCAAATAAATCGCCGAAGGATAGAACACCGTTTATTGTTTTAATCCAGTTGTGATAATTGTGGTAGAAAATAAAAATAAAATAAAATCACAAAATGTATGCATTCTTACATTTTCGCATTCTTCATTTAAAACTTTCAGATAATAAATATATATGTCTATATATATAAATATGTATGTCTATTTGTGTGTGTGTTATATGATGTATAATGTTTCGAGGAAGTGTCGTAGGAGGAATAACACTACTCTAAATATACGTTTGGTGAATTGAAGACTGAGGCGAATGACCTGAAGTTGAAGTACACGTAATATGCTATGCTGCTGATACATGCAATATAAACCGCAGAGGGATAAATACCAAACGGTATCCAATAAGGATGTGAACTCAGGCGTAAAGAAGAAATTCTATTATTTCTGATGCTGGTGTCGTTCTCTTTTACTGTTATTATCTTTTATATTTATTTACTTATTCTTTATTTTTGGGGTTTAAACTTTTTAGTTAATGATATAGAAATGAATACGTTTCTGTTTCATTTAACTTGGCTTTATTCTATTATTCTAATGCTAAATGATGAAATATCTGGAATTGGTTTAGTATTTTTTTTTCCTGGCTATGATGAAGCACTACCTTCAATGGATTTTTCGTAAATTGTCTCGAGCATATTTACGTAATTCGACCTCAAGGCAGCGAGCTAGTAAAATCGTTAAAACGACGGGCTTAAATGTTAAGCGGGTTTTTTATTTGTCTCCTTTACACTCTGAGATCAAATCCCACCGTGGTTGAAATTACTTTTCAGTCTTTCGAGTTAAATAAAATGCCAGTCATGTACTGAGGGTCGACGTAATCGACCAACTCCCAGCCCTTAAAATGTCTACATTACTTTTAACGTACATAAACATTATTCGACGCGCCATTTTGTACCGCTGCTCGCGCATATGTATGTGTGTATTTCCATACGTACAAATGGCTCCCGCAAATTTTACTTACAAGGTACTTATATACCTGAATCTATTGGTAGAAGACACTAGGCGTCAGGCTGTGAGATCGAAATTATAATTGCGTGGTCGCGAACTGAACCTCTTAACCTCACTGCTACATTGTCAATAAGATTATAATTTTTTGGACTATAGCCTCGTCTTCAGAAATAAAATTATGTCAATAAGGCGGCGAGCTGGTAGAAACGTTAGCACACCGGGCGAAATGCTTAGCAGTATCTCGTTTGTCTTTACGTTCTGAGTTCAAATTCCACCGAGGTCGACTTTGCCTCACATCCTTTCGGCGTCGATAAATTAAGTACCAGTTGCGTAGTGGAGTCGATCTAATCGACTGGCCCACTCTCCAAACATTCCGGCCGCTCTTCCCAGAGTAGAAAAGAATATGATTCGATTAATTTGATCGCCGAACACATTCAGAAATCTTATCCCTGAATGCGTACATGATACCGAGCTGGATTCGAACTGAATATATTATTCTATATGCCAGAACCTCAGATATTTATATACATTATTAGTCTCATGGGGACATTTATAACCCTATTCTTTTTACTACTTCTAATCATTTGACCCTAGCTATGTTGCAGGGTGGGGGCGATCATCCCCTAAAAGGGGCATAGCCGATTATGCCGATGCCAACGTGGCCCCTGCCTTTATACAGTACTTCGCTAGTACTTTATTTTATCGATCTCGCAGGGATGAAAGGCAAAGTGAAGTTTAGCGGGATTTGAACACAGAGAGTTAAAGAGCCGTGACTAAATACCCAGAGTTATTTGCTCCGATGCTCTACCGATTCCACTGTTCACCACTTTTATTTATTTATTTATTGTTTTTTTTGTTTTGTTTTTTAAACGGTGCAATCTCTTTTATTCTATCCTAAAACATACATCATGTTGCGGTCATTTCTCTAACTTAAACCATTAATAATCATTCATGCAACATTGCCAATAAACTGAATTCTCCACGGTGATCAAAGACATTCTTTAATGCCACATTATCGTAGAAAAAGGGTTATTAAAATTTTTCTCAAAGTTCCAGTAACAACTGCGGTGGCGGGGGTTGAAGAGTCTCTTGTTAAACAAAGAAATACCAATATAAATGAAAATTTATATGAAACTAATTGTTTTAGAAATTTTCAAATATTAATTGTTATTTTATATGTATTTTTTATTTGATGTTCATTTTTATTTCTTTTCTTAGAATTCCTTTCAGTCATTTAGTGTTTTATCATTTTTACACTAATATCAGTACCAACGACCTATATTTCAAAACTGATACGTAGCTGGCAGCGTATTGGCAGAGTCATTCGCGCTGATATCTGCTTTGACTTATAACACTCTGGGTTCGAATCGAGCTGAGGGCAATATTCGCATTTCCGAATTAAAAAGTACCTCTCAAAGATCCTAGATTGACAAAACTGTAAAATCGTCAGATAGGATGCCTTGCGGTATTTGTTCCCCCTCTTTGAGAGTTTAAATTTATATATATATATATATATATATATATGAGTGACTGTGTGGTAAGAAGCTTGCTTCTCAATCACATGGTTCCGGGTTCAGTCCTACTTCGTGGCAAGTTGGGTAAGTGTCTTCTACTATAACCTCGAATCAACCAAATTCTACTATAACCTCGGGTCGACCGAAGCTTTGTGAATGGATTTGGTAGACGGAAACTGAAAGAAGCCCGTCGTATATATATGTATGTATGTATTTGTGTGCTTGCGTTTGCCACCCACCATCGCTTGAGAACCGATGTTGGTGTGTCTACGTCCCCGTAAATTAGCGGTTCGGCAAAGGAAGCCATGGTCCCAAGGATGCGATCTCTGGTGGTTTTCGGTACATGAGAAGTCCAGAGGTGGTGAAAATGGTTTGCAATTTTGTTCACGTTTCCCACGTAGCTTGTGGCCAAAATTCCTTAAATCCTTAGTGGCCAGTCTTGGAGGTCCCACAATCGGGTCGGGTCGTTTCTTCCTTGGCACTAATGTGGCTAAACTATTCATTATGTCAATGGGTGTTATAATAAGGTTTTCTGTTAAATATATACTCAATATATGCTTAATATGTATCGTTACCCTTCATTTTCTGGAAAATAATGTCTAGATGGGCTATTTTCATTCAAAAGCTATTAGCACGGTTCACCCAAACACTGAAGAATCTGAAATAAAAGGTCGTTACACAAAATAATGAAAACATAACAATGATGTTGTCATAGTGTGCAAACCACCTGGGAGAAGTTTTATCAAAATCGATTTACAGAGAACCGAGAAATCCTAAATTTCACGCCTAAGCTATTAGCGCGGTTCTGGGTGTATATATATATATATAT
>NC_068981.1:24397855-24400032 GCF_001194135.2 Octopus bimaculoides
ATATATATAATTGTCTTATACAAAAATGACAAGTGATTGGGCGTGAAACGATGAGGTGTGAGCGACCCAGTTTACTTTTGATTATAGAAAGACGATTGTTGGGGACATTACAAATTTTAATTACGCCGCTAATGCGCCGATTGGGGGGCATTTCGTATTACAAGTATGCCGCTAATGCCCTTTACAAAAGCAGAAATACATCATTATCACACGTTTTGGCGTGTGTAAGTCACTTTTATAGGCCAAGTTAAATACAGGGGTTGGCCTGGATTAGTATTCAATTGCAACGTATATAGATACATTTTTGACGTCATTGATATAACATTAACGTAAATAGAATCATAATGTCAGACTTAAGACCCAAACGCACCCATAATTGAGGGTAAATAAATAGGCCCGATCAGGAGCGTTAGGTGTGCCATTACACTTTAATAATGTTTTCCTTATTTTCATTGTATTTATTTATTTATTTTTGTAATATACGTAATTAATATTTCCTTTTCATTCGCCGTATTGTAACCTTTAACGCCAGACTGAAAAAAATATGTGAAGGAGCGATCTAATTGAGATTATTTTCAACGGCAATTACCACTGTAATTTGGAAAAATATTTTCTTTCGCATAAAGTAATATTACTTACCGATTCTTGATTAGAGAGAGATTCCACAGAAATAGATAAAATATTCTGGGCTATATAATTCTCTTTTAAAAATCATATACGAGCTAACTTGCTTACTATAAATAACATACAAGATAAACAATCTCCGAAAAAGCCGATTTTGCGGACTGGCTTTAACTTCCGGCTTTTGATAGCTCATATCATTTAGGTCTCTTATACTCTTCAAAAATGTATGTATGTCACCTATACAATTTTCAGGCATCAATAAATCTCTATAAATAGAAATTCTGTACTTCTACAAAACAATTATATATATATACATATATATATATATAACTGCTTAATTTCTAATATTGAGAACATGGGAGAAAGGTAGAATCGATTGAATCCTACTCCAATTTCGACATTCATTTGCTTACATTTTCTATTCACATTTATTTTCACTGAAATATCTAGGAATGATTTAGTGGTGTTTTAGAGTAATGATTATGTTGGTGTAGTTATTGCTGACTTTTCATGTAATAAAGTACGAATGTATTATACATTAACATACATTTCATAAATATGGAATACAATATTAATGAAAGACGCCAATGTGTACAAGGATATAAATTAAACACTATTTACATATACATTAACATTACGGCTACACACATATATATATGTATGTGTGTGTATGTGTATGTATATGTATATGTATGTACATATGTGTGTGTCTATATATATATACACACACATACATACGTTTATCAATTTTTGTTGCAAGATTCCTGACGTGAAATCATGTGTTGAAACAGATATTGTTGTATTTCGGGACGGTAATTTTTTTTTTTTTTTTTTTTGCCAAATAAGCACACGCACTAAATAATTGTCCCCTCATTTATTACTGTTTTTTTTTTCTCTTTTTATTTTAACTGATGTCCAGAACTGTTTCGTCACACATCTGTGACCTCTTCAGCAACACTTTTCGTTTTCGTATGTGCTCTTGCTCCATTTTCTCCACTGGGAATGGAATAAGGGAAGATAGGAGTCGATGGGTTTACTGACTAGCTGCAAAAAGACCAACGCAGTAATGTGCAAAGTTGTGTCTGGAGCAGATAATGTTGAAGCTTGTAGGCATGGCCATTATACATGCTATTACACGCGAGACTTTACCGTATTTATAAAGTATGCGCATGCGCTTATTGTGTGTGTGTGTTATTCGAATGTTAAAACGATGCAAACCGTATTATTACCAGTGATGTACACCAACTTCAAAAAATAGTCTGGTCGCTCACGTGATCACGTGATATATACATATATATATATATGTATATATATATTCTTTACTTCTTTTAATTGTTTCAATCATTTAACTGCAGCCATGCTGGAGCACCGCCTATAAAGGATTTCAGTTGAACAAATCGACTCCAGGGCTTATCTTTTAAGCCTGCTACTTATTCTATCGGTCTATTTTACCATCATGAGTTGTCAAGCGGTGATGGGTAACAAACACAGACTCAAACATACACACACACATACATATATACATATATACCTATATATGTATATATATATAT
>NC_068981.1:24401794-24402135 GCF_001194135.2 Octopus bimaculoides
TATATATATATATATATACATATACATACATATATATATATATATATGTATGAATATGTATGTATGTATATGTATATATACATATATAGTTATATATATATATACAGATATATACATAACAGTATTAGTAAAATAGATGGAATGAGTAAAAGATCTTATTGGGTACGTGTGTGTGTGTGTATGTACGTATTCATGTATGTATGTACATACACACACACATACATATATTCATATATATATGTATGTAGGTAAGTTTGTATATATATATATATATATACATACATATATATATATATACATATATATATATATATATATATATATATATATATATATATATA
>NC_068981.1:24402983-24404176 GCF_001194135.2 Octopus bimaculoides
TTCCATTCATTCTGGGAGCGGGATGAGGTGAACGACAACGCCACTCTCCGTGGGATTTGAACTCGAAAGCAAGCTATTTAATCCAGCATTCTGGTATTCTGTTACTGGTGATTATGATAACTCCCTTGGTAGTTATCACAATAATAACGATTTCAAATTTTGACATAGAACCAGGAGCTTTTTAGGAGAGGGAGAAGTCGAATTCATCGACCCCGGTACTTGATGGGTATTTATTTCATCGACCCTGAAAGGACGAAAGATAAACTCGACCTCGGCGGAACTCGAACTCAGAACGTAAAATTCAGAACAAATACCGCAAAGCAGTTTTTCCGAGGCTCTAATGATTTTCAGCCAACAGATTGTCCATATCATATCGATGGTTTCTGATTTAGGCACAAAGCTTTTAGTTTAAGTGAAGGGAGTTAATCGATCCCATTGACTCTTGTATTTCACTACATTTTATCGACTCTGTAGTGATGGAAGCTAACCGCGACATGATATCAATTCAGGATGTACAAGTCTAGAACATATATCACAAAGCATGCTAACCATCCTACCATTTCACAAACTTCATAGTTACCGTGAACAATCCTTTTTGTTAAGAGGCACGAGACCTGAAATTTGGGCGAGGAAGCTAATCGATTACACTGACCCCAGTACTCAACTGGTACTTATTTTATCGACCCTCAAAAGGATGAAAGTCAAAGGCTACTTCGGCGGAATTTGAAATCAGAATATAAAGACGAACGAAATACCGCTAACTATTTTTGTTCGACATGCGAACAATTCTGCCAGCTCGCTGCCTTATAGTTATCATAAATAATAGGTTCATCGATATAGAGTTTGCATTTTATGGCGGCAATTAGTAAAGCGAGTTCGACAAACAAACCAAATCCACTCACAAGGCTTTGGTCGGCTGGAGGTTATAGTAGAAGACATTAGCCCAAGGTGCCACGCAGTGGAACTGAACCCGGAACCATGTGGTTGGTAAGCAAGCTACTTACCACACAGCAACTCACCAAATATGAAATCAATTGGAACAGAAATTGAAAAAATTGAAAAGTTGCAGCCAAACAGAAAAGATAATAAAAAATAAGAAGAATGGCTTCAAATTTCGGCACAAGATCAGTAATTTGAGGGGAGGGACGAAGTCGGTTACATCGACCCCGATGCACAACATGTTTATTTTATCG
>NC_068981.1:24404603-24405563 GCF_001194135.2 Octopus bimaculoides
GACCCCAGTGCGTAACTGGTACTTAATTTATCGACCCCGAAAGGATGAAAGGCAAAGTCGACCTCAGCGGAATTTGAACTCAGAACGTAAAGACAGGCAAAATACCGCTAAGCATTTCGCCCGGCGTGCTAACGTTTCTTATTTCTTTATTGCCCACAAGGGGCTAAACATAGAGGGGACAAACAAGGACAGACAAAGGGATTAAGTCGAATATATCGACCCCAGTGCGTAACTGGTACTTAATTTATCGACCCTGAAAGGATGAAAGGTAAAGTCGACCTCGGCGGAATTTGAACTCAGAACGTAACGGCAGACGAAATACCGCTAAGCATTTCGCCCGGCGTGCTAACGATTCTGCCAGCTCGCCTCTTTATTAATAAATAAATAAATAAATAAATAAATAAATAAATAAACTCATCACCTTCCAGTGTGAATCGAAAACATATTGATTCAGCATACAATAAGTTTCTATGGATGACCTCGATGAATGTGCTTCAGAGGCAACGTTGGCTGGGATGAGCTTGCCAGGTGAGAAACAAAGCAGGATAAATCTATAGAAAAGAGTTGGTAAATGCATATAGAATAACATCACTTGGTATAAATATCAAAATAGTACGGAGCAGAAACAGTTGTTATAGATGCAGATACGACATATGGAAGGAAGATACAGTAGCAAGGTAATGATTGCCAACGTGGCGGTAAGTAGATGATAACCAATCCACCAAATCGCCTTTGTTTCGATGCCAGATCTATGTTAAGCAATACAAGATTTAACAATATTATATCCCTACATACTGATCGTGCCGAGGATGAACTTCAATAACCTTGAATGGCTTTGGTATTGATCAAATATGTTCCAGTTAGATAAAGAGCCCGATATAATCGATTATATCTCCTTAAAGATCACCTTGCTGTTTTGGGCGAAAGAAAATCATTAATTCTTCCTCTTTTCTCCATTTT
>NC_068981.1:24406682-24409022 GCF_001194135.2 Octopus bimaculoides
TCATCATCATCATCATCATGGTCGTCGTCATCATCATCATCGTCATCATCATCATCATCATCATCATCATCATCGTCGTCGTCATCTTCATCATCATCATCATCATCATCATCATCGTCGTCGTCGTCGTCGTCATCGTCGTAACCATCTTCCTTATCAGCAACAGCAACAGCTTTTATTCGTTCGTTCGTTCGTTCGTGCGAGATGAATTTTATAAAATTCATTTTAAATTCATTTTATTTTAGCAAATTGCTCGTTACTGTGTTTGTTTTTGCTATTGTTGTTGTGTCTGTTGTTTTCATTCCTTACAACAACAAAAACGTACAAAAAAATGTCTAACAAACCAGCAACTCTGCCCCTCCTCCTCCTCCTCCTTCTCCGCCTTCCCCATCCCGTTCCCCCACCACCACCACCATCAACAAATGGCAAAGGACCAATTATCTCTGTCTATGACGGTTTTCACTCACAGCTTGCTAAATCCGAAATAATCTCAACAGTTGTGACAAACCCTAAAACACTCAAATTTTTCAAAATATAAACTTCATCTATGAAATCCAGTTGACATGTTGACCTTTAACCCCCAAATTCTGACAACAACTGACATATTCGACCTTTAGATGAACAATAAAAAAAATTTGCCTCTGTTACTACTTCGTCTACTTTTTTTTTCTCTCTTTTTTTTTTTTTTCTTCATCTTCGCCAGGACCCGTCAAAATACGCTCAGTCTTCTTCCTCTCTTTAAGATATATTTTCGAACGTAATCGCCATGACCTTCTCGGTCGGTCGGTCGGCTGCCATGATTTGTTAAGCAAACGGCCACAATAATGAATAAGTATAAAAATACGAACTGAAATGACAACAAAATTTAAAGCGCGGAAGATATATATATATATACTTTTATTCTTTTACAGGCCTAAGGCTGTGGTCATGCTGGGGCATACACACACACACACACACACACACACACACACACACACACACACATACACAGTAGCAGGCATCCGTAGGTCTTGAGAGGTCATGGATTTGCGCCCGAAGAAATCGTGTCAGCTGCTGATGGTGGTGAAGCGTCTGTTGTGGTTGTAGAGGCCCATACGGGATTGGCAGTCACGCATACAGCGACTACATTTGAAGGAGCTCTTTGCTGGCGCTACTGGCTTTTTTCCTTCCGTCGAAAACGTCCTTCTTTGGAGGTGAGTTCCTGTTTTTCTTCCCCGTGTTTCATCTCCTTTAGCAGTACTTGTATCCAGCGTAGGCAGTCATTTGAGAACTCCTCCCATCTCAGGACATCCAGATCAAACGACTTCAAATCTCTCTTCCAGACGCCCTTGAAGCGAAGATCAGGTCGTCTTTGTGCTCTTGTTCCCGTGGCCAATTCCCCATACAAGAGGTCTTTTGGGATCCTCCTATCGGGCATGCAATGTAAATAACCGAGCCTACGCAGACGGCGCTGCTGGAGCAGAGTGAGCATGCTGGGTGTCTTGACTCGATTGAGGACTTCGGTGTTGGTGATGTGGTCGGTCCACTTGATATCCAAGTTGTGTCTCAAATTACGAAGATGGAAGATGTTGAGACGCCGCTCCTGTCTGAAGTAGAGGCTCCACATCTCACTGTCGTAAAGTAGCGTCCTACGGACGCACGCCTGATAGACAGCAAGCTTAGTGTTTGCACGCCTGATGGACAGCGAGCTTGGTTTTCTATTTTCCCAGACTCTCTTTGTGAGCCTAGCAAATATGGAGGACGATTGTCTGATTCGCCTGTTGATCTCAGGGTCTCTGGAGAGGTCACCAGCGATTGTACAGCCAGGATAGGTGATTTGATGGACTACCTCTAGCTTGTATTTGTTGATGGTGATCGTGGGGGCGTGCTTAACACTTTGATCCATTAATTCGGTCTTCTTCAGACTGATAGTCAGGCTGAATTCCTGACAGGTCTTTGAGAATTTGTTCACGAGGTTCTGCATTTGCTCTTCAGAGTGCGCTATCAGTGCTGTATCATCCGCGAAAAACATTCATCTGACGAGTACCTGGCGTACCCTGGATTTTGCTTTCAGCTTCGACAGACTAAACAGTTTACCGTCTGATCTGGTGTGAAGGTAAACACCATCTGTTGATGTCCCAAATGCATGTTTCCGCGTAACTGCAAAGAAGATGCCAAAATGGGTGGGGTCAAGATCACAGCCCTGCTTCACGCCGCTACAAATTTTGAATGCCTCCGAAGAAGTCTTGGAGGACAGCCAATCTTGGCAAGGATTTTGAACACACACACAGATATGTATATATATATATATATATATATATAAATATATATATATATATGTGTGTGTGTGTGTGTGTGTGT
>NC_068981.1:24412934-24414078 GCF_001194135.2 Octopus bimaculoides
AATTCATCTCCAGCAAACAACAATATCACAAAAACCTTATTGAAAAAATCAATAAAATACAAAAAGAATAACTAGTAAATGGTATAAAATGACTTCGCACATTTCGTGGCTATATTTTCAAATAGATAACTACTAAGACCAATTTAATTAATAATTCTATTAATAATCAAATCGATCTTCAGTTAAATCTATTCAAAAATATAGTCACTCGTCAGGTCTAAAATAAAAATAAAAATAATAAAATCAATGTACGTATTGTAACTTATACTAAATATCTAAAAAAAATACTTGTTTTAACAATAAATAAATATAATCGAAAAACATTTAACAATACTTCTTTAAATCATATACATATATTTTATATTGGAAAATTTGATTTAGTATTGCTAAATCCTGTAGATTTTGGAATTTATTCCCTAATATGATAATATATATATATTACTCAAAGAAATTCCAACTTTGATTTTCACGTTTTATTTACAATCTTATAATAATATAAGATAATATAATATAATGAAATGTTAGACTATTAAATGCTCAGGAGTAGCTGTGGTGTCAGGAGTAGCTGTGGTAACAGAACTTTAAATTCAAAAATAAGTACTACAGTTATTCCTACCACCACCACCACCACCACCACTACCTACAACAACAACAACGACGACAACAATAATTAAGGAGAGGATAATGGTTTGCAAAAATTAACATTCTGGAGCCTATACACATGTATTTAAGGCACACAGTGTAGCCATCTCACTACAATTGTAAATTGTAAAACATAATTGTCATCACAACTACATTAACCTGAAGATTGCGTATTTTAATGCATGAAAGTACTAGTTCAATCAGAATGGACATTTAATATTCTATCATTTCATTATAGTATTGGGTTGGCAACTAAGTTCCCGCCATTTTTTTTTTTTAATTTTGGAATTTATTGCGTTTTAAATTTTGGAATCTATTTTTTTTCGCGAATTCTATTTTTCAATTATTTTAGAATCTATTTTGTTTTCTTTTGTTTTCTTTTTTTTCTAGCTAATTTTAGTTAGTTTTTGTATATTTTCAGATCATTAAAATGAAATGTCAAGTTAAGAAAAACGAGCATTTTCGACACCTCCTTCTTTTTGCTTTTAATCAAGGTTCTAAG
>NC_068981.1:24416668-24421787 GCF_001194135.2 Octopus bimaculoides
GAGAGAGAGAGAGAGAGAGAGAGAGAGAGAGAGAGAGAGAGAGAGAGAGAGAGAGAGAGTCACACAGGTTTATGAAAATTTTACTTGTTAATACAAATTCGGTGTGTTGCGTTCTATTACTTAATAAATGAAAAAAATGTATGGTCACCCTCTCACAAGTATATCTATGTATATACACATGCATGTGTGTATGTGTGTGAGTGTCTTTGTGTTTGTGTTTGTTCCCTTACCACCACTTGACTACCGGCGTTGGTGTGCTTACGTCACTGTGACTTGGCGGATCGGCAAAAGACACCGATAGAATAAATATCAGGCTTTAAAAAGTAAACACTGCGGTCGATACATTCGAATAAAAATTATAAAAATTCTTCATGGCGGTGCTCCAGCATGGCCGCACCCTAATGACTGAAGCAAGTAAAAAATAAAAGATAAAAGAAGTGTATGTCGTTGAAATTTCGCATTCTGATACAATAAATTCTTCCTCTATACAGAGGCACCATGGAATAATTTCAGATGTGCCTTATCCAATTCTTCACAATCCTTTTCACTCCGTCTGAGTCATCAAATTGCCAACTCGAAAATCTGTCATTCATTGGACCGAACATATGGAAGTCGGAGGCTGCAGATCCGGACTGTGGGGTCACTGAAGCATCACCGACCGGTCCAATTTGCCAATCACCTGATGTGTTGCTAAAAATGTGTGTGACCGGGTAATGTCATAGTTGTTGATTGTCTTGTTTTTTTGGAGTTTTTTTTAGATTCTAGATTCTTGTTCAGTGTCTTCTTCCTTATAACTTTTCAAGACTTTCTGAGTCTCTCTCTATGTACAGCTTGCTATTCATTGTACAGTCACATTCCAGAAAATCGAGGAGAATGACGCCTTTGTCAGCCCCTCAGACAGTCGCCATGACGTCCAGTAGCAATCGCAGGCTCTTTGACTACTTAGGCCATGGAGAGGAGGTGTGATGTCAGTCCATGAGCTGAACTTTCGTTTCCAGATCATAGAGATACCCAACGTTCTCTCCCTTGTCACTAAATCGGTGTTTGTTTTCAAATACATCCAGTAGATCAGAGACTTCTACCATTATCTCCTTCAAACTGGGTGTTAGCTGCTGAGATATCCGCTTTTCTAACACTTTGCTATACCCAAAGTCTTCTGCCATGTAACACATTGTGACTAAAGTCCAGTTGGACAGCAGGCTCACGAATTGTGGCTGCAAATTAATCTGTCCATTCGCTGGAGATTCGTGTCAATAGCTGCAGTTGATAGTATTCCACAATGTGGGTTGTTTCAATGCTGGTTTACCCTTCTTTAAACTTCTTCAAGTGCACATTTCTCTTGTCAGCGGAACCATCTCTATAAACACACTACAGACTTCTGTCGGTATTGGACAACCTACACTCCTCCTTCGTCAAGAACATGATGACAGCACAAGGGAAACAATCAGAAAGAAGAATTACTACAGAGAAAGAGTTGATCTATAAATCTTTGCAATTTGGACTACTTCTGGCTGTAATAACATAGTCATAGTCACTTTTTTCATTACTCTTTGTGCAGCACCCGTATATCAATGAGGGTCTGAGGATACTAATGTTAGTTTACATCGGTTACAAGTTTGTAATATTTGATACATCTGTATGCTGTGAGAACAAAAGTTTTTTAAAAATTATTTAATAAAGTTTGTAATATTTGATCCGTTCATATGCAGTGAGAATACAAGTGTCATTTATAAAAGTTTGTATGACGTCGGGAAGCAAAAATTATGATGTTTCAAACAGTTTAGTTTATCAGAAACAAAGTGTGTTTCGAATTTATCTGAACATATATGAGACTGAAGAATGTGATGAATGAGAAATAAAAAGAAAAAAATAGTGTACGTAAGGAGGAGATAACCAAATGAAAAGTGAATTAAAAGTAGGTCAGTGAACAATGCGAAATATTTGTATTTATGTATATGTATATACATATATGTATTCTACGTGCGCGCGCAAAGATTTATGTATATATGTATATGTATATATATATATATATGTGTGTGTGTGTGTGTGTGTGTGTGTGTGTGTGTGTGTGTGTGTGTGTGTGTGTGTGTGTGTGTGTGTGTGTGTGTGTGTGTGTGTGTGTGTGTGTGTGTATAGAAACAGACAGACATACAGACAGACAAACAGGCAAACAGATAAATACATAGGCAGATAGACAGGAAGACAAACAGACATAACGGAAGAGGATTGATATGTTTAAAAATATTGTTTTAGTCTTTATTAGATTACATTTCTGATTGGTAAGAACGTTTTCTTTATCATTTTTTAAATGTAATACTGTACAGGGCTCGTGTTCCGTTAAAGTTAGTACTTTATTAACTATCTGTAGGTTGCTAGATATATTTTAGTTTCTAAATTTAGAGTTTGGTACGTACTGGAGTTAGGTCTTTTATTAATTTGGGTGATACTGTTTGAACGAATCTAATTTATACGATTATAAGTAACGTTTAGAAACTCTAGAAACTTAAAATTCTCTTCCGATGTAACTCTACACCATTGGTTGCGGAAGGTATGATCACTTTCTTTCGGAGTTGTATCAAATTCTATTGGGGATTTTTACAACATTTAACTTAACTTCTGAATTGGTTTATTATGCTCACATTCATAAACATCAAAATTTGATGAAGACAAGTTTAAAACGATTTATAATAAGCACATGCTGACATCATTCAGAACCCAGCTCGAGGTGTTTTGAGACACAAAGTCTACGAAGAGAAATTCTTCTCCGCAGAAAAGAGTCCCACACAACGAACTTCTTCCACGTTCTGGTCCACGAAAACGTATAAAATATATATTTTAATTACGTCCGATGTAAACAAGCAAGTTTGTTTTCGAAGCGCTGAAATGTATTGTAGAACAAGTAGAGAAATAGATTTTAATCAACGCGTAAATACTGAACAGTATATTTATATATAATGGATAAAATCCTTTTTTTTTTTCTTTTAAAAGCAGAAAAATTGTCGGCAACCAGCCATGAGGATCGAACTCACACCCTTCCAATATCCGGTTGGAATGCTCTACCGTCTAAGCTAAGCCGCCTGACTGCCAAATCTTTTAATTAACAAGAGTCGAGTCGCCTGCTCACGTATTTTTGCACATGATACGGAAGAAATTACAATATCACGTTTTCGAACATGCTACTAAATCGAAGAAAATACGTTTCCACAAATATTAACGAATAGATAAAACGTAACACATTTTTCAAAGGCACGTAATCTTTGAATCAACGATGTTCCAACCACAATTACCAAGTTTGCTTTTTCAGTCAAGTTTAGGGCTATCCTAGTGTTTAGCCTGTTGGACTCAGTTTCAATAGGTTCGATTCCTAACCGAGCTCAGACAATAGGTTCGATTCCCTAACTGAACTGCATACGTTCTTTTTGTAAGACACTTTATTTCACGTTGCTCCACTCCGCTCAGCTAAAAATGAGTTGCGTCAACAGTCGAGGTCACGCTTCGCAAACCGTTAGCCCTAAATCTGGTAAATGCAAGATGGGAACGCATCTCGATGACTAAAGCACGCTGGTGGATGGTGATGCTGCTACTGCTGCTGCTGCTGCTGCTGCTGATGATGATGATGATGATGACGACGACGAGGGGGAGGAGGGGGGAGAAGAAGAAGAAGAAGAAGAAGAAGAAGAAGAAGAAGAAGAAGAAGAAGAAGAAGAAGAAGGAGGAGGAGGAGGAAGAGGAGGAGGATGTGACTTACAAGCTGGAGGCTTCTAAATCTAGGAATTCGAGTGACCGCTTAGAAGTTCTCCCTCCTTGTTAAATTTCAAAATTTGTTGTTTTAACCACTTGTGGAGCACACATACAGACGAATAAACATTTCTAGCTGCGACCATCATGTCATGTTAGGCACTGAGTTCCCCACACCACCGACTATACTTTCCAATGTGCTCTGTAAAAAAATGGATGATTTGAGAGAGATTTGACAACTATTTCTACAGGGTGTCCACAAACTCTGGGTACATGAGGATTAATACATACTTTAAGACATTATTATTTCTTATATTTAATTGTTTATGTTACGATTTTATTGACTCCATTTACCCCGACTTTGTGGACACCCTGTATAAAGCGAAGTGACCGCATAATCTCCCCTTTTTTTTAAATGTTGTTGTTTAAATTCTGGTCAGTCTTTATCCAACGGTTTTTGAACGAAAGTGTTCTAGATATAATCATGATGTCATTTTTTAGACAGCCTGGATAGAACACTTTTTTATTACTTTTAAAACGGTGGATTATAATTAGAGGGAAGCTAATGGCTATGTCTTGCAAATCCTGTGACTGCTGTGAGCAACGACTACCAACGGTTTATTATCGTTACCTATTTTGATCTTTTATTGGAGAAATATTCCTCAATTTTCGCTTGCGGTAAATGATTTGCTGTGGCCTTCATGCCTATTGTATAACATATTCATGAAGACTTTTACATTTTATCAAATACTATTAAAGTGAGACACTTGTCTTCGTGACCCTTTCAGCACTATATTGCGACCATAGGTTTCGAATAGACAAACTGTTGACATAGTGTCACAGACAAGAAGCACTAAATTCTTCTCAAAATATGAAATCAAGCAAATTTTCTATAAAATGTCAGGGAAATAAATAAATAAATTTCTCTGGAAAATAGTTTTAACTGCTTTTAATTTGGTCAGCGTTACATTCCATTCACTTAAATTCTGTTCGCCCAGGATCGATAAAATAGACTGCAAGTCCAAAGTACATTGTTTACATTATTTACAGTTGACGGATATTTGTCCTCATCTTGTTTGCTGTTCACACAACGTTACGGCTGATATACCCTCCAGCCTTCATCAGGTGTCTTGGGGATATTTTGAACCTGGGTTCAAAGTACATTTGACAACTATTTCTATAAAGTCCAAAGTACATTTTATAGAAGATTTATCTTATTTTTCTATTCTTTTATTTGTTTCAGTCATTTGACTGTGCCCATGCTGGAGCACCGCCTTTAGTCGAACAAATCGGCCCCAGGACTTATTCTTTGTAACCCTAGTACTTATTCTATCGGTCTCTTTTTGCCGAAACGCTAAGTTACGGGGACGTAAACACTCTA
>NC_068981.1:24425233-24425929 GCF_001194135.2 Octopus bimaculoides
ATATATATATATATACACACACACAAACACACACACAGAGAATGAGAGACAGAGAGGCAGAGAGACAAAAAGACAGACAGACAGATAGACAGACAGAGAAAGAGAGAGGGATCAAAACAATTTGAATCAGACTCCTTAGTACTCTGAGTTTCAAGCGTGTCACTAGTTTTCGGGCATTGCGAATGAGAGTTCAATTGAAGAAAGTCAATAGCCTGCGATTAGTCGAGAAAGGTCACGCGGTGTAGCGGTTTGGTGTTGGTATTTTAGCGTCAACAATTATTTGGAAAATACCGTATGGTGAACAAGAAATAGACAGCGTGGTGGACAACAAATCGGTCGTGCGATTGGGGTAAGTAGGAAGGGTTGGTAAATGTGGGGGTATATATGTGTATATTTGCATATATATGCCCATATATCTGCGTGTATGTATCCATGCTTATACGAGAATGTGTGCTTAAATGTATATTCACGCATCTGCGCGCGCATACGCACATACACACATACACACATACACACGCACACTCGGACAGACACAAACACAGGCGTACAGCCTTTATCTCCATGTACATATGCACACGAGAACATGCACACGCGCGTGCACACACAAGTGTGCAAGTGTGCACGGGTGCACATGTATATAGGCGCGTACACGCACACATGTACGCATATATATATATATATATATATATATATATA
>NC_068981.1:24427567-24428414 GCF_001194135.2 Octopus bimaculoides
CTATAGCCTCGGGCCGACCAAAGCCTTGTGAGTGGATTTGGTAGACGGAAACTGAAAGAAGCCCGTCGTATATATGTATATATATATATATGTATGTGTGTGTGTATGTTTGTATGTGTGTGTTTGTCCCCCCAACATCGCTTCACAACCGATGCTGGTGTGTTTATGTCCCCGTAACTTAGCGGTTCGGCAAAAGAGATCGATAGAATAAGTACTAGGCTTCTAAAGAATAAGTCCTGGGGTCGATTTGCTCGACTAAGAGGCGATGCTCCAGCATGGCCACAGTCAAAAGACTGAAACAAGTAAAAGAGTAAAAGAGTATATATATACATATATGCGTACATATTCATTTACTGCCGGCTGAAACTGCGCTTGCGCGGTGAATTTGAGAAATTAAAATGTATAACGATGAGGCACGTGTTATTCATCTCTTAATTATATGTTAGTGTTATGGCACGGTCACTGATGAGGAATTCGCCAAGCAAATTATTTTATTTGCCAAAGAATTTGAAACGTAGGTCTGACGGTAATAAAATAACAAGGTAAAAGTTTTTTTATTATTCATTCCTTTTGAAGATTGCTCTTAAATGTGGTTTTGGTCGTTTTGACTACTTCTTCTAGCGTGTAAAACTGCCTTGTTGGAGGTAGTTTCTCTTGTGTTTAAATGTACACTATATATATATATATATATATATATATATATAAAAATTAATAGATAGATATATACATATAACATACATACATACATACATGTAATTTGTGAGTGCAGTTATCTGTTTGTGACAATAACTTCTGCCGATTATTAATAACCCCTCCCACCACACATACACACATACATACATACATA
>NC_068981.1:24428900-24430258 GCF_001194135.2 Octopus bimaculoides
CAGCTGATGAATAATTCCAAGTGGCTTTCTGTTTTCCTATGTGTTCGTTCCGTTGTCTGTAGTTCATTGTTCTAACGTCCTGTACCCTGATATGCATCTATATACACATGTAGATGTAAGTATATACATATATGTGTGTATACATGCATATATATTCTTTGTATTATATATATATATATATATATACGACGGACTTCTTTCAGTTTCCGTCTACCAAATCCACTAACAAGGCTTTGGTCAACCCGAGGCTATAGTAGAAGACACTTACCCAAGGTTCCACGCAGTGAGACTGAACCCGGAACCATGTGGTTGGTAAGTAAGCTACTTACCACACAGCCACACCTGCGCTATGATTGTATATGGTAGTATTTTATGGTTGCTTAACGAAATATGGTGTCCATACCAGCAATTAATATATACGTACCAGCTGCCAAGAATGTGTTTAATATGTAAAATTGGTATATCCAAATGTATTGCAGCGCTAAATTTAGTCGTTATTTAAGCAATAAGTCTGTTGATGGTTAATCAGTTGCATGTGGTACTGAAAAAAGAGCAACAACTCCTGAAATGTGCATATACACCCGTTACCTATTTTTCTTTTTCCGATTGCATTGTTTACATGGGCATCTTCGTATACGAAGCGTCGTAAATTTCTATAGAAAACTGTAGAAATAACTTTTTAAAATGTAACGCAGCTGTAATAACGAAAATAACTATGCTGTCGAAATTTCAATAACGTATCTTAATACATACTAACGCATATATGGATGGGAAAAAAGTCGTTTTGTTTATGCCATATTTAGCTTAGAGTATGAGTATCGATAAATGTCGACATCAGACACTTGCGGAAGTATTTTGTGGCGATAAGCTCTCTATTTGTACCCAACGTATTTCCTGCTGATGAACGTATTATATATCTATATAATGTTTATATAATTCTTCTACACGTTTCAACCATAAACATGGGTTCTATGTCTAAGACAAGAATACGTGTGTTTATTTTAATGTGTGCACCCCGACTATTTTGTATTTGTCATTTGGTTTCTAATACATTTAATACATTTATATATTATCACTCAGAGAAATAAATTCATTTTTTTTATAGAGGACATTGCTAATGCTAGTATATATATATATATATATATATATATACATACATGCCTACATACCTGCATATATGATGTTGCTATGGCTAAAATATTTGTTCATTTCACTAACATACACATACACACAAGCATCTATATCTCTATTTAAGTAACTATGTATCTATTTCTCTCTCTCTCCCTCTCTCTCTCTCTCTCTCTCTCTCTCCCTCTCCCTCTCTATCTCTCTCTCTCTCTCTCTCACTCTCTCTCTCT
>NC_068981.1:24430813-24434778 GCF_001194135.2 Octopus bimaculoides
TTATTATTATTATTATTATTATTATTATTAATTTGCCTGTACGGCTTACGCTCGTGGCTACCTAGGATATTATTTTTTAAAATATTATCGTTCACATATTTATTACTGGCGGACTGCGTCTAAAAATATTGGTTGCCAGGAGACTAAGGGGGCCCACCCGCAACTACAATGCTATCATTTAATTATTTTTTTGGTAAAAGTATTCTTTTCAACTGTCTACAAACTGAAATAATTAATGCATTCTTCCAGGAGTGAATAAAAGCAATTCTCAAACTTGAGGGTATGAGACCCTTAGATACTAACATGGGACCCCATATATGGATTCTAGTGGTCCCATCGGACAAGCTGGCAACTTGGCCAGTCCGCCACTGCATATACATATATATATATGTATATATATATATATATAGAGAGAGAGAGAGAGAGAGAGATGGATAGGTATCGATTACATACATACACACATACGTATATGCGCACGCATGCATACACATTTGAATGTGGTAAAGTAGTAAAGTGAGCGTTAAAACGATAATGCGCATGCTGTTATATAGGTGGGTGCGTGGGTGTGTGGGTGTGTGGGTGTGTGGATAAAATATGGAGAAGTAATTTTTCTAAGGCATTAAATTATTTATAAATAAGATGCACAAATAAACTTCTAAATATAATTAAGCAGAAAGATGCAAGATAGTCCATGATAGTCGTTCAAAAATGGGTAGATATCCAGAGATTACATTTGTGAAAATAGCATTGAGAAGAAAGAAGAATATCCAACTCACTCAACGCTCAAACACACACACGTAATCGTAGCACTCCGTCGGTTGCGACGACGAGGGTTCCAGTTGATCCGATCAACGGAACAGCCTGCTCGTGAAATTAACGTGCAAGTGGCTGAGCACTCCACAGACATGCGTACCCTTAACGTAGTTCTCGGGGATATTCAGCGTGACACAGAGTGTGACAAGGCTGGCCCTTTGAAACACAGGTACAACAGAAACAGGAAGAAAGAGTGAGAGAAAGTTGTGGTGAAAGAGTACAGCAGGGTTCGCTACCACCCGCTGCCGGAACCTCGTGGAGCTTTTATGTGTTTTCGCTCAATAAATACTCACAGCGCCCGGTCTGGGAATCGAAACCGCAAGTCCGCTGCCCTAACCACTAGGCCATTGCGCCTCACACACACGTAATATATGGTGACATGCATGCATAGATACATATGTATGTATGTATGTATGTATGTATGTATGTATGTATGTATGTATGTATGTGTGTGTGTATGTATGTATGTGTACATGTATAAAGTATGTGTGTCTATGTATGTATGTATGTATGTACGTATGCATGTATGTATGCCAATATTCAGTTTATTTCAAAATTCCTTGCCAACAGAGAAAGAACCGGTTTCAAACCTAGATACAAGGCTCCTTCATTGGAATTTTTACATCAACAACGGGGTATATTTGTATGTATGTATGCATGCATGCATACAAGCATGTATGTATGAAAGTATATACGTCTGAATATGTGTGTGTGTATGTATAAATGTAAATATGTATGTGTGTGTGAGTATATGTGCAAATAGACGTATATGTGTGTGTTGGTGTATAAGATATACATGCATATATACATGCATATCCATAAGTGTGTATGTATGCACGCGTGTGTGTGTGTGTCCGTGTGTAAGCTTTTCGATTTTGGAATATTGTAATATTGCAGCAAAGACTATATACATATGTTTTATGCATATACTATGCCATAAAAATAATATCTGCTTTCAAATAGAAAGATAGCTGATGACTGTATTGCATAGCATTCCTCATATATCATATGTGAATGCGTGAGTGTGTAGCTGTTTTTTTGTTGTTGCTGTATTTTTTGTTCTTTTATGTATGCTAACTTTTTCTACAAAAAAACTGCTTTTGTGCAGATTTACATAGCCAATATGAAAATCGATATAAAATGACAGCCACGTGAGAATTAAAAACCATGTCTCTTTTATTCGACGCCACGGTGTAATTACTGCTATTCCATAAACCAGCTGACAAATCACCAGCCTTCATGTTAACCCTTTACAACATCGTCACAATATGTAAGGGAAATATTCTTTTCTGTTCCAGGCACAAGGCCTGAAATTTGGGGGGAGGGGGCAAGTCGATTAGATCAACCTCAGTACGTAACTGGTACTTAATTTATCGATCCGAAAGGATGAAAGGTAAAGTCCACTTCAGCGGAATTTGAACTCAGAGCATAAAGACAGACGAAATACCGCTAAGCATTTCGACCGGCGTGCTAACGTTTCTTATTTCTTTACTGCCCACAAGGGGCTAAACATAGAGGGGACAAACAAGGACAGACAAAAGGATTAAGTCGATTACATCGACCCCAGTGCGTAACTGGTACTTATTTAATCGACCCCGAAAGGAGAAAGGCTAAGTAGACCTCGGCAGAATTTGAACTCAGAACGTAGCAACAAACGAAATAGCGCTAAGCATTTCGCCCGGCGTGCGAACGTTTCTGCCAGCTCACCGCGCTACCTGATGAAAATATTCTTTTCTACTTTGGGGACGAGGCCCGAAATCTTGTGGGATAGGTCCAGTGGATTAGATTGACCTCAGTACGCAACTGGTACTTAATTTATCGACTCCGAAAGGATAAAAGGCAAAGTCGACCTCGGCGGAATTTGAACTCAGAACGTAAAGACAGACAAAATACCGCAAAACATTTCGCCCGGCGTGCTAACGTTTCTGCAAGCTCATCGCTTTATGCAAGAACAATATTAGCCATCCTCACCGTATCTTATCTTCTATTTCCCCTTGTTTTTCTTCTTTTTATTTTTGCTTCTTTTTTTTAACTTCTTTAAGTCGTTGGGCTGAAGGGTTTTACACCGAATAGATTTACCCCAGTACTTATTTATTCTTCTTAAGTCCACTGCTCATTCTATCGGGTTTTCTCTTGTCGAACCACTAAGTTACTGGGATGTAAACAAACCAACACCGGTTATAAAACAATGTGGTGTGGACAAACACAGATATAAAGCCTAGCGCACACATGTATATACATACATATATACATACATACATGCCTGCATGCATGCATATTAAACACACACGCACACGCATGCACACACGCACGCACGTATACACACACACACGCACATATATATACATATATATATTACAAAATATCCTTTTTCCTACTAACATGGAATGAACACTTCTTGTGATAGCATGAAACTGTAATATTATCACTAACTTAGTCATGATTAGTACAAGCGAAACCGAATATATTTTATTTCATAAGAAATATATTTACACATTTTGTCCAAATACACTTTGATTTGCTACATGAAAATAAGATTATCGAACCTTTTCACTGTATGTGTGTGTGTGTGTGTGTGTGTGTGTGTGTGTGTGTGTGTGTGTGTGTGTGTGTGTGTGTGTGTGTGTGTGTGTGTGTGTGTGTGTGCGTGCGTGAGTGTGTGTGTGTGTGTGTATATATAATAATACAAATGATATATGAGCATATGCATGTATACATACATATATGAGCATACCTACATCTACATCTATATATAGATGCATATCCGGAGACAGGACGTCAAAAAACGTGGACAAAAAAGAAACGGGAACATAGACAAGGCACAAAAAACAGACTTTTTCTTTTTACGAAACAACAGAATGAACAGATAGGAAAACAGACGAGCCACTTATGGAACTTTTCCTTCATCAGCTGCCTCTATTCTAAACTAGGCGAGTCTCATTTTGAATATGGGAACCGGTATTAAGGAAGGATAAGAGAATATTACATTTATAAGTCCTAAAATTCACTCCATAATTGCCCACAGGCATATGGCGGAGTGCAAGTTACAAACCCCAAGCTTCCGAGTTCGATTCCAGGCAGTGACCTGAATAATAATAATAATAATAATAATAATAATAATAATAATAATAATAATAATAATAATAATAATA
>NC_068981.1:24437545-24438585 GCF_001194135.2 Octopus bimaculoides
AGGTATAATAAAAAAATATTCAGACAAATACATAACAAAAATAGCAGGACTTACAAATATATATAACATACAGAAAATTGCACTACTGGGTACTGCACACATTCTACGCAAAACACTTTCAATACAGTAAACATAAGAGCACCACAGCAAACCACAGCACATACCCAAGGCGCACAGAGCTGCGCTCGGTAGTGAAGTGAAAGCACGTTATAAAAATAAAACTACTGAATAATAATAATAATAATAACACCAACAACATCGAAAAATGCCTTAGGAATGAGAACCCAGGTTCGAAATTTCCCCAAGACACCTGATGAAGGCTGGAGGGTATATCAACAAACAAGATGAGGACAAATATCCGTTAAATGTAAATAATGTACAAGCATGGCTGTCACTAGGAGTGAAGACTGACTTACATGCTACATACTGGACTTTTACTGCTTTCAGGGATTTGCGCATTTACAAACAGACACCAATACTATATCGGCCTTCTTATGTTAGAATCAGCGGAGCATCCAGGTGAGAGAGAGAAAGCTGCACCAGCAGTCAGTTGGTGCTCAGGAGTAACATGAAGTGGATTAACGCGTCGCCCAGTCCAAGGATCGAAACCACGGAGCTTATGCTTGCGAGCATCACACACTAGCTATTATTTTACTTACCTTCAGTAATGTAATTCAGGGAGAGTGAAAGATCTCTTTGTTATAATAAGTAACACGGTCGTCTGGCATGTAACGGTTAAGCCGTTTGAGTCCCGTGGGAGAAGCTGTTCTCTTCTTGCTTCTGTCATAGAATGGTGCTTCTGACTCATAAATGTTTAATGTATGTTATTTGTGTTCATATTTCCTTGTCGTACGTAAATACATACATACATACATGCATGCATACATACATACATATATACATACATACATACATGTTTCCGTGTTCATATTTCCGTGTCATACATGCGTACATACATAGCGACATACAAATATACATGCATGTATGTATATAATTAAATACTTTAATATATATATATATATATATATATATATATATTA
>NC_068981.1:24440280-24441847 GCF_001194135.2 Octopus bimaculoides
GAAAACTTCTTACCCAACAGTCACGCCTGTGCCTGTTCTTTTATTTTGCCAACCAAGCCCAGGAGAATAAATATAAAGATGATCCCGGCGGAATTTGAACGCGAGAAAAAGTATTGTACGTTGTGGTGCATAAGTTCCACTCGTCTACAAATCGCACTCGTCTATAAGTTGCACTTGTATAATATGTCGTCCTCGTGTGTAAGTTTCACATGCTGAACCTCTACAGCTCACTATAGGTCTTAATGGAATACCATCCTTGTGAATCTTAGGGAGACCGTACATGTGTGGTAGTTTTCTGTAGTATTGAGTTAGTTGTCTGTATTTTATTGGTGTAAAGTGATCCTTGTTCTTGATCAAGATCTGTGACAACTTCCTCTCTGTTTTCAGAGTTGGGTCTTTCTTTACTTTGCTGTAGCTACCATCACTTATAAGACTTGCCAGTTTTTCCGAGCAGTCAGACTTGTTCATCACCACTGTAGCATTTCCCTTGTCTGCTGAAAGTATTATGATGAAATTGTCACTTTGTAGTCTTTTGATAGCGAACTTTTCTTCCTTAGTGATGTTTGATTTGGGAAGTTTCGCTTTTTCTAGTGTCTATCTCACTTTCCACCTTAGTTCATCTCTCTGAGCTTTTGGTATCTTTATGGCTTTCTCATCCATAGGGGCTATTATGTCCAAGTATGGAATGCGCTTGATGGTTGTCGTAATTTTATTCATATTAATGCTATTTAAAGAGCTGCTTGATTAAAAAAAAAAACGGAAATTAATAATGCTACTCACCCCTTCTCACATAAGCATTGCAGAATACCTCGTTGCCATTTACCTATCATCAATATGTTACCTATTCAACAACTTACACAATGAAATATTACATTTGAAATGTATACATACGCACAGACAGACAAACAGACAGACATGATGGCTGTTCCCTAGTGACCGATGAAGACCATCACGGTCCGTTGTCCATGCAAAATGTCAGCAATGCTTGTTAAAATTTTTTAGGTCCAATGAGGTTTGCATAACATCTCATAGTCCCTCTCCACCCTATTGATATGGTTCACAGACAACCCGGGACCAGATATCTAATACCAATATGGTCGCAAGCTCAGGAATGTGGAAGCGCCATGAACTCAAGTGCAAACAAAAGATCTCCAAAATGTCCAATGCATATCTGGTTTTGTACCAGAGTGACCTTCTCCTAGAGACATGCTTTCATATACATACATACATACATACATACATACGCACACACATACATACATACATACATACATACATACATACATACATGCATGCATGCAAACATGACGGCTGCAAAGATTAGAGCTGTTGGATAGCCGTTCCCTCACCTGAGTTCATTTGTCTCTTGACAGGTTTTGACTTTCATCCTGCAGGGAGTCCAATGAAAACCACCCTCCTTACTAAGCAGGTTTGGTAGGGTTGCCGATTTAGTCGCCAATGGCACGACTATGCGGCAAGTTGTACTGGGTAACGTGTCATCAGTAGCACTAAGAGTGGCCTAACATACATACATATATATACATACATACATGCATACATACATACA
>NC_068981.1:24443597-24448146 GCF_001194135.2 Octopus bimaculoides
ATATATATATATATAAATCTGTTATGGTGAAACTTGCCTACATCACGACATACTAATTTTATTTGATATACGCTTACTGCGTATTTTCCTATGATTAATATAATTGAGTTTCTGTGTAAAATATATTACAGTTTTGCTGTACTAAGACAGATATACAAAGGATACGGTAAATTAGGAAACTTCTATCGCAATCCACTTATGGAGCTGTGGAAATAAAGAAAGCACTCACAAATTCATATACGCACTTATAAACATACAAATTTATGCATATGTAGTCATACGTATGCCACGCATAAACATCACACTGCATTTTTTAGTTCATCTAATCAAGCACTTTATTAAAAGTGCTCTTAAAGTAATTAGAAATTTGAAATCAGTTGACCATGAGGAATAGATAAACGAAATGAATGAAGCCTGAATGTACCTGTGTGAATAATCACGTTTGTGTTTAACCCCCGGTAAACCTTCCTGGATAACTTGATATTTCTGCTACTGCTTGCTTCTCAGTCAATACTGTACGACAAATGAAGCCAGTTATAAATAACAGTTATAAATAACAGTAAGCTACGAGGCGTTAATTATAAAATGAACGAAGATCTTTTCTGTTTGGTTGCCACTTTTCAGTTTCTTCAATTTTGTTCCATTTGAAATCATATTTGGAGAGGTGATGTAGTTTTGTATGGTAATCATTGACATGAAATTCATTCTCGCCAAAAATCAGTAAATAAAGCGTTAATAGCTTTTAAAGTTTGCAAATTTAGGATAATTTTAGCCAGTCGAAAGCCACAGACATAAAGGTGCCCGTTTCTATAGTAACAAGCCAAACACTGTTAACAAGCTGTTTACTCATTTGGTTATTATCGTTTATTAGATGCTTAAAACACATGTGGTATGAGGTGGTCATGAGATATGCTAAAATACATAGCTAAATAGGCCTTAAATCACGCACAAAATTATTTTTTTGCTTTTTGCACAATCGTATTGATTCCCGTTTGTAGAATACAAATTCGCAAAAATTTTCTGAAAACTCTAAAAAAAATAATAAAAAGCTATGAGGGTTAAAGGTGGTGCTCCAACATGGCCGCAGTCAAATGACTGAAACAAGTAAAAGAGTTATATGGCGTGTGTAAAGCAGAATTCCGTCAATATTTCATTTGTTTACAGTTGACAACGCGTGCAGTCACACACAAAATGATAGCTTCCAAATCCTGTTTTCTGACTGGGTAAAAAATATCAAGCTTTAAACCTCTTTCTTAAAAAAATATTCTGAGAAAAGTGAATTAGCTCCTGAGATTGGACGTGGAAAACTACATCAATACACCAAATTATAGAATTTTCAATAATAAACAGGTGCAGCCAAACGGAAAAAGTCCGTGAACGAAATGTATCGTCTCTATATGAGCGAAAAAAGCTTGTTTTTCTCAGTAAAAACAATTATATGCATGAATACATATATGTATGCATACATACATATATACATACATACATGTATGCATACACGATACGAGAGGGTGCTGAAAAGTTCCTGGCTTTGAGTAAAAGAAAATGCAGGAAACTCAGTTAATTATGATCATATTCAACATATTCCCCTCTCAGATTCACACACAACTTGCAGCAGTCCTTCAGCTTTCTAAGCCCTGTAAAAGAACTCGGAATGTTGGATCTCCAAGCAGGATTTTCGTGATACGCCTGAACCGAGGAACTTCTTAGCAACCCCTCGTATATATATATATATATATATATATATATATATATATATTTGTGCGCACGCACAAATGCATATATACATGCACACATGCATGCAAATACATACATACATACAACAGTGATGGAGATGCAGGAAGGCTATACTTCCCACGCAGAAATGTTTGCCATGGTCACAAATCTGTCTTGATGTAATATGAAACACGCACTGTGAAACTAAAATAACAACTGTAGCAGAGGAAAGAGACCAGAAACTATTTTGCCCAAGTTTGTGGCCATGAAATCAGCAACATAATTAGGTTAGGCATAAAATGAGAGCTGATACAGATCTCTCCCCAAGGAGCATTGGTAAATTTTATTTATCAAAAGAACGAAATATAAAAAAAACCTAACACGATAATACATAAGTTCTTGGCACTAAAGACACAAACTGTAGAAGGAATTGATTATATCAATAGCATGGCATGAAGTACGGACATCTTTATGACATCTCGAAGACTACGTCCAAGCCAGTCAAGAACAAGGGATCGGCAAATACCTGTCGCACAAAAGGCAAAATACATTCACAGACAACAAATGTAGAATGGGCAAGACCAAGATTGAAAACGTCAACGACATTATTATGAAGTGCGATATTATCTTCCAGTTATTATCTTTCCATGAGGCATGATGTGGTGGCCAGAACAGTCTGGAAAAAGGGATTAGATTTGAGATTTACGTATCCAACAACTTGTTTCAGTCATTAGAGTGGGGCCATGGTGGGGCACTGCGCTGAAAATTTTAGGCAGACGAATCGACAGCAGTACTTTTTTTATTAACCTGATACTTATTCTATCGATGTCTTTCTTTTACCAAACAGCTAAGTTAGGAAGATGTAAACACACCAACAGCGATTGTCAGACACACACACATATATGTATGTATGTATGTTATCAATCAGTTTCATTTCTGTATTTCTTGTCCATAGAGAAAGAGCCGGACTCTAACATAGATTCAAGGCTCCTTCATTGGAACTTTTATCAACATCATCTAGGTATTTGTGCATATAATGTGTGTGTGTGCAGTATTTGGTGTTAGTGTATGCGCAGATTTGTGTTTGTTTTATGGATGCATGTGTGTGTGTGTGTGTGTGTGTGTGTGTATATATGTATATATATGTATATATGTATGTATGTATGTATGTATGTATGTATGTATGTATGCATGCATGTATGCATGCATGTATGTATGTATGTATGTATGAATATATGTACGTACGTGTGTATACATGTATTTGTGCATGTATGTATTTATAAATCTTTAAATTCTTTCAGCTTCATAGCTGCGGTCATTCTGGGGCATCACCGTTATATATACATACATACATACATACATACATATATATATATATATTTATATATGTATGTATGTATGTATGTATGTATATACGTGTATATTCATACACAAATATATATTCATGCATGTGTTCATAGAAATCCAATCGATTGCTGGTAAAGAAAGAATTCATAAAGGATTCTAAGAACAGTATATGTTTCCTGCAATGGGCACAAGCACACAATCACATGTACGCATATAGCATATTCACACACACATACATAAAAGAATAATCACTTGCACACACGCATATGCACACACACACACACACACACACACACACATACGTGTACTAAAGAAATGTGGACATCCATTTCACGAATGTCTCTATATCTACATATATACACCTACACATGTGCATAATCTTGCGGAAATCCTTTGAACTGTCTTGATTCGAACAGAAAAGCCTTGTCACTTCTTTAGTGCCCGATTTGGATTCTGCTTAAATCTGAAATAATCTCAAAGAAAAACATACATATATAAAAATAAACTTACATAAATATAAACATACATATATACAGATATATATGGACGGACATTTATAATAACATAAACACAGATACACACATACATAGATAAATACACATCACATATGTACATACGTACATGCATGCATAAACACACAAATTCATACATACGTATACATATACATATACTCATACATACGCACACATACACTCATAGATATACACACACACTCACATGTACCCAAGTACACACATGCATGCAAACATAACATGCATGGATAGTTTTACCTAAAAGAGAAAGATGCCAAAATTGACAACGATTGCCGCGTCTCTAGGGCTCGTAGCTACTTCCATTAGGTCACATCTCAAACGTTATGCTCTCAGAGCAAAAGATTACTACAAAATACCTGTTAAACAAACGAAGGTTTGAAGCATTTATAATGTCGGAAATGCTACTTTTGTACAAAGGACAGTATTACGCATGTAGTCAGCAGTAGTTTTAAAATGTCATTAAAGGTATTACATTTCTCCAAACATACAATTTCATGTTCTTGCGAAAGCAATATATAATGACATCTTTGGTAAGGGCTTCTCTGGATATATATTAAAACTGCTTGAAAAATAATTCTATGAGGAAGCTGGGAGTGTTTGGCATCAGGTAAGTGGAAGCCAAAAACAAGGGAAAGAAAAAGCAAGGGGTCTACCCTGGTGGTCGAATGCCTATCCTTCAGGAAAGCCATTACAAATTCCATCTGTAATGAGCAATGCTTTAATCGAACATTGTAAATATAATCAAATTATTATTGTACATTTAAAATTGTAAATATTTAATCGATACAGCTACTTCACCCCTTTTATGTTTGTCTGTCCTTGTTCGTCCCCTCTTTGTAATGCCTTTATGGCAAATATTTATGAAATAAAGTAGCTTGCTTACCAGCCACATGGTTCCGGGTTCAGTCCCGCTGCGTGGCACCTTGGGCGAGTGTCTTCTACTATAGCCTCGG
>NC_068981.1:24448442-24449174 GCF_001194135.2 Octopus bimaculoides
TGTGTCTGTGTTTGTCCCCCGCCACAACATCGCTTGACAACCGATGCTGGTGTGTTTACGTCCCCGTAACTTAGCGGTTCGGCAAAAAAGAGACCGATAGAATAAGTACTAAGCTTACAAAAGAATAAGTCCTGGGGTCGATTTGCTCGACTAAAGGCGGTGCTCCAGCATGGCCACAGTCAAATGACTGAAACAAGTAAACGAGTAAAAGAGAGTATTGAATTTCAACGCAAGATTATTGTATTTTATTTTTTAATTCTTTCACTCATTAGACTGCGGCCATGCTGGATCAACGCTTTGAAGAATTGTTTTCGAATGAATCGATATATTTTCTTAAAGTCTGGTACTTATTTTATCGGATTCTTTTTCGAACCGCTAATTAACGGGGACGTGAACAAACCAACACCGATTGCTAAGCGATGGTGGGGGACAAACACAGAAACAAAGACACGCATATATAGACTCATATATACATACATAAATACATACATGCACAATCACACACATTTACACACAAACACACACACACATGCGCGCATATATATATGTTCTCTATGTGGCCTGTATGTGTTCTGTACTCTGGTTATTATTATTTTTTTTGTCTACGTTTTGTTTGCAATGCCCTGTACCCAGATATGCACCTATATATACAGGTAGACGTAGGTATGCACATACCTGTACGTATATATGCATATACTCATTTATTATTTGTTTTACATGATTGAACGCCTG
>NC_068981.1:24450145-24451420 GCF_001194135.2 Octopus bimaculoides
TCTGAGTTCAGTCTCACTGCGTGGCACCTTGGGCAAGTGTCTTCTTCTATAGCCTCGGGCCGACAAAAGCTTTGTGAGTGGATTTGGTAGACAGAAACTGAAAGAAGCCCGCCGTATATATATGTATGTATATATGTATGTGTGTGTATATGTTTGTGTGTCTGTGTTTGTCCCCCCAACATCGCTTGACAACCGATGCTGGTGTGTTTACGTCCCCGTAACTTAGCGGTTCGGCAAAAGAGACCGATAGAATAAGTACTAGGCTTACAAAGAATAAGTCCTGGGGTCGATTTGTTCGACTAAAGGCTGTGGGACTGAACCCATAAACACGTGGTTTCAAGGAGTACTTATTAACCACACACCCATGTCTATGGACAACTCATTTGAAACCTATACCGTCTCTACACTGATTATATAATTAAACATTTGTATTTGCAGTTAGTAACATAATATACTTGGTTATATTACTATTTAAACAGTAAGCTTGAACAGTTGAGTACTTGAGGCTAAGGAAAATAAATCATTTTTAATTTGTTTTCTGCAAATTCAGTCAGTGCATGGAACAGTCAAAAGTATGCATGACGTTTCTCGACTTTACGATCTGCGAGTTCTTGCTCCTGCGACGCTAATCGGTGTCTGATCAACATTGGATGAGATTTATTTACGCAATGACGTCTGAGGCTGAAATATCCGAAATAGCTGATGTGCTCAATATCACATGAATGGTGATGGTGGGCTTCTTTTTAAGCGCAAAATGCCGGCCTTCTTTTTAAGCGCAAAATATACGTGACACTAACACACGAACGTAGCAGGATATGTAAAAAGATTATAAAGTTAATCGTGTGTTCATTCTCTACAAACACTTGCCAAAACATTCAGAGCATTGATTGTTTGGACACGTTCAGTCAACCGTGTCAGCCTTAACTTATGACGCCAAACATTCTCTCTGGATACTAACATACGGAGGTAGCGGGGAACCTACAAAAATTTCTAAGACCAGTCATGTGACTATCCTCTACTAACCAAATCTTATTCAAAATATATAGTAATTTGAGCCATGAACTCCCTATAAAAATAGGGAAGACTTCAAACACTAGTCAGAAGCAAAACAGCTACGACATAAGCCACGTCTTTCTATTTGAACTTTTTGAAAATCAGTGTAAACTGTGAAACCGGTTAATGCTTAAAGATAGTAATAAAACATATTTTGACTATTCTCAGTGCATTTCCAACTTCTATCTTTCCTATATATATATATATATATATATATATATA
>NC_068981.1:24452316-24455947 GCF_001194135.2 Octopus bimaculoides
GCTTGAAATCGGAGAATAAAATATTATTATGAAATGTTATTACACAGTTATATATATATGTATATCAGTGGCGACTTCGACACTCAGGCTGTTCGGGCTTAACCCGATTATAAATCTAGTAAAGTGGACGTGTATTTGCAAGCCCCTTTTATTGAGCTTGGTTCGCAGTTGATTTATTTTCGTTCAGCGTCTGGCGCTCGTCTTAGAAGTACCCTGTATCCAAAAACATCATTCGTATCAGACATTCTCTCGACATCGTTCACACACACCTGACTCGGGCTCAGAAGTTACAGCCCGAGTAGTTACCTATAATCGTAAAAATTAAAAGTAATTCAAATTCAATGTTTTCTTGAAACAATATATTTTTATAGAGATTAGGATTTAAACCCCAATCTATGGTAAGTTTCCGGTCTACAATATTCTTAAAGGAACGAAAAATTATCCAGCAACTCGGGCTAATAGGAACGATCCAGGTAGGTGTAAAGGAGTAACTGACATATCTTGTCAAGAGTACAGGTGACAGTAGGATCACTGATGTTTGTTGTGTACTCTTCTTTTATTATTTGATTGATGTTATTCATGTAAGTCTATGTGTAAAGATCAGTTGTGTTTTACATGGTTGCCTTATTTTTACCCTTAACTTAGAAATGGAGAAAGACATAGCTAGATATTAAAAAAGTAAAACATTTGGGGCTCGAAATAGTGCGGGGAAACGCGAAATTCTTCGAGCAGGTAGGCCAACTCCTTCATTGAAAACTAAAGCTGGAACTCAAACATTCCATATAAAATGGTATGAATAGATTGATTGGCTTTGTGTAAGTAGTATCATAGAGAAACACTACTGCTAACCTTGTTTGTTGTTTCAACCAAAAGCTAATCAGCCGTGGACAGATGGAAGCTATAATAATTATAAAAAACATCCTGAGTAACTGTAAGCATCACAGTAAATCACTGAGTCATTAAAAGCCTAAAATCTTTCGGACTGTACGATATTGTGACAGCTATAAGTGAGTCTGCTAAACTGGAAAAAGGACGGCAAAAAAAAAGCAGCTAAAGAAAATAGACAATATCTAAAGCAGTTAACAAATGCTGTGTTATACTTGTGTAAACAAGAGTTGCCTTTACTTGGAAATGATGATCGAAGTCACAGCCTTAATAGAGAAAATTACCGTGAACTATTGTAGTACTTTGCTGAAATCGAAAGCGTGTTTGCTTCTAGACTTTCTACTAAAGAGGGGTCTTAACAGATTCCAGGGATCTCAAGTACAATACAAATTGACCTAAAACAAGCGATTGGAAATATTATCTCTGATGAAATTATAAGTGAAGTTGATAAAGCTCCGTTTATATCTGTACAATGGAGGCGCAATGGCCCAGTGGTTAGGGCAGCGGACTCGTGGTCATAGGATCGCTGTTTCGATTCCCAGACTGGGAGTTGTGAGTGTTTATTGAGCGAAAACACCTAAAGCTCCATGAGGCTCCGGCAGGGGATGGTGGCGAACCCTGCTGTACTCTTTCACCACAACTTTCTCTCACTCTTACTTCCTGTTTCTGTTGTGCCTGTAATTCAAAGGGTCAGCCTTGTCACACTGTGCCACGCTGAATATCCCCGAGAAGTACGTTAAGGGGTACACGTGTCTGTGAAGTGCTCAGCCACTTGCACGTTAATTTCACGAGCAGGCTGTTCCGTTGATCTGATCAACTGGAACCCTCGACGTCGTAAGCGACGGAGTGCCAACAACAAACATATCTGTACAAGCCGATGAAACTATAGACTGTGCATTGCATGCCCAACTGTCGATCATAATAAGATATATGTAAGAAGACAAAACATGTGAACGATTTCTTGGATTTTATGAAGTCAGTGATGATAAAAGTACTATAAAACCGTCTGATGCGATCGGTGAGCCAGACTTACGACGGAACAGCTGTAATGGCAGGAACTCTAAACGGAATACAGAGCAAGCTAAGGGATAAAGGATTTAAACATGCGCACTTTATTTACTGCTATGCGCATAAGCTTAACTTAGTCTTGAGTAAAAGTGCCGAGAAGATGAGTGGAGTAAAAATATTTTTTCCTCATTTACGCACATTTAGTAAATTTACATCTTCCAGTACCAAGTGGGAAAACGTTTTTAAGCAATTTAATTTAAGTATTCTATCACTGTGAGAAACTTGTTGTTGGCACTCCGTCGCTTACAACGTCGAGGGTTCCAGCTGATACGATCATCGGAACAGCCTGCTCGTGAAATTAACATGCAAGTGGCTGAGCACTCCACAGACACGTGTACCCTTAACGTAGTTCTCGGGTATATTCAGCATGACACAGTGTGACAAGGTTGACCCTTTGAATTACAGGCACAACAGAAACAGGAAGAGTGAGAGAAAGTTGTGGTGGAAAAGTACAGCAGGGTTCGCCACCTTTCCCCTGCCAGAGCCTCGTGGAGCTTTTAGGTGGTTTCGCTCAATAAACACTCACAGCACCCGGTCTGGGAATCGAAACCGCGATCCTATGACCGCGAGTCCGCTGCCCTAACCACTGGGCCATTGTGCCTCCACACTGTGAGAAAGAAGATGGTGCTATAGATCAAGAACTTTGTCATCCATAAAACTATTGCATGAAAACTTGAAAAATGCCTTCACAAGTATTCTAGTGAAAAGTGGGATGAAGATACGTTTTGTCAAACAGATAATCTATTGGCAAAGTTGAATGATTTCGCATTCATGTTTTCTATCAATTGCTTTTCATAACATACTTTCTCAGGCTGGAAAAATCTTTGATATCCTACAGTGTAGGCTACTCGACAGAAAGCATTGTCAGAGTAAACTAAATTGCCTCATCCACTGTGTTGAAGGTTATCGTATGGACGAATATTATGAAAACCATTCTGCGCAATACAGCTGCTGTTATTGAACAGGCAGATGAGCCTGATCCTCCTCCTAGAAAAAAAGTCAGAGGTGCACAAATTAGTTACAAAACTACCTATTTTGAAATAATTGATTCTAATGTCCTTACGAGTGACATTTTCTGGCATTCAGGAGTATACATTTTTTAAAATTACTAGACATAAATAAGTTTGACGAGTTTGCTAACTCATTTCCCATGCAACATATGGACTTTCTAGGAAACAAGTATCTCTGTATTTTTTTTAATCTAAGAGATTAGTGAACGAGCTAAAATATATGTATACTGAAAGTGATTTCAAAAAGTGCAAGTGAATCGACTCCATTTTAGAAATTCTGGATAAATTGGAGTTGACTTCCGCTATGCCAGAATCCATTAAACCAATTAAGCTAGTTCTGACTATCCCCTTAAAATCAGTTCCTAATGAAAGAAGTTTCTCAACGTTGGATAGAATCCGCTCATATCAGAGAAGCACAATGGCTCAAGAACGGCTGCCTTCAATGGCTCAAGAACGGCTGCCTTCAATGGCTCGTATTTCTATCGAGAAAAGCATTTTGAATGACCTGGACAACAAGAAGGAGCTACATGACGGACTATTTTACACGAGTTCATGTATAAATGGAGCAATTTTTATATTAAAATTATATTTCTGTGGTGAATCTGTGATGAGCCCTAATGATGCTGATAAACTAGAGTCGCCGCTGACATATGGATATATATATATAT
>NC_068981.1:24457379-24458739 GCF_001194135.2 Octopus bimaculoides
ATATATATATATATATATATATACATATATGAAATTCACTTCTTAGTTTCCCTGTTATTTAAGTGATATTTTATAGTTATTATGTAATTTGCACAGTATAGTTAAGTAGCTTCCTTTCAGAATATGATTTATTGCACATATTACGTACAGCTGATAAAGAATCATATTTCCTACCGATGAGTCCTCATTTTGTATTTTCGTATCTAGTCCACTTGAACAGATGTTATCTCAGATCTATGTACTATACTTTCACACAAATCACCATAAAGGTTGATACAGAGTGAAAGAAAGGGCAAGAGATATTGTTGAGATCAATATATAATTTTACTTATATTTCGTTAAGAAGTACAATTGATATTAAATAGTCCAGTAAACACAGTAGTACAATGGCGAGTCACTTCAGTACTTAGCATCAGAGGAACTGAATCCGATATTTTCAAAGTGACAGGGCCGCCAAATCGTTTCGGGCAGCGCAGCGACAGTGTAGTATGCTGTCCTCAATACCGCAGCTGAAGAGGGAAACTTGGGACGAGGGGGCTACGTGGTGAGGGATGACGTGTCGAGTAGGTGACTTGGGGAGGGGGAAGGGGAGCGAGTGGGCAGGAGGGTGAGAGGGTGAAGGGGTGAGGGGTCGAGGGAGCGAAGGGGCGAGGGGGCGCTCCGGGTGGCACACGCTGTAGCTAAGTCACTGCCTGACCTTCGTTCAAGTCTGAACTGCACGTGTCTCTTAATGCGCAATATCCATGGTTGAGTGGTTATAGCTTTGCGTCTCTCTGGCTTTTACGTTCATTTTTCAATGCGTAGCACCTTGGAGAGATAAGAGTCTTCTTTCATAGATTTTGGTGAACGAAAGCTTTGTGTGTGGAATTTGCTAGATGGAAACTATGGAATCTCATCAGAAATATCGTTCGTGTTACTGGGAAGCAGTCTTAAGCTTTTACTCGGTCTAACATCATAACCTAGTTCGTAGTGTCTTTAGGCTTTTTGAGTAAGTCTGCTCTGTAGAGTGACACGGACATTACTTTTGACTAAGCCATCAAAAACTGAGCTAGCAGCCGTGGGGAGGCATTGTCATTGGCTCGTAGTTCGCAAATGTTGTTTCTGTGTAACGTATGAAGTGATGGAAATGTAACTGTTATTTCTATCAGAACAATTGATCAAGTAGAGGTGCCTGCAAATTCTTTCGGCTGTGTGGTAAGTAGCTTGCTTACCAACCACATGGTTCCGGTTTCAGTCCCACTGCGTGGCACTTTGGTTAAGTGTCTTCTACTATAGCCTCGGGCCAACCAAAGCTTTGTGAGTGGATTTGGTAGATGGAAACTGAAAGAAGCCCGTCGTATATATGTATATATATGTGTGT
>NC_068981.1:24458749-24459186 GCF_001194135.2 Octopus bimaculoides
AAACTGAAAGAAGCCCGTCGTATATATGTATATATATGTGTGTGTGTGTGTATGTGTGTGTGTGTGTGTGTGAGTGTGTGTGTGTGTGTGTGTTAATGAATATTTAGCAGAAGTAACAGAGTGACACAGGGTCCGAGTTTCCTGCGTTGGCACTTATCAAACGGACGAAGCTCTCGGCCCTTGAGTCACTCTGTTACTTCTGCTAAACATTAATAAAAAGAATTATGCTCATATTTTGAGTTTTATTTTTCCTGTTTGCATCAACATACCTATCTATCTATCTATCTATCTATCTATCAATCTTTCTGTCTGTCAGTCTGTCTGTCTGTCTGTTTATCTGTCTATCTATCTATCTATCTATCTATCTATCTATCTATCGACATATGTGTGTGAGTGCGTGTGTGTGTGTGTATACAATGTTATATATATATATATAT
>NC_068981.1:24459892-24460419 GCF_001194135.2 Octopus bimaculoides
TATATATACTCTTTTACTCTTTTACTTGTTTCACTCATTTGACTGCGGCCATGCTGGAGCACCGCCTTTAGTCGAAAAATTCGACCCCAGGACTTATTTTTTGTAAGCCTAGTACTTTTTGCCGAACCGCTGGGTTACAGAGACGTAAACACACCAGCATCGGTTGTCAAGCGATGGTGGGGGGACAAACACAAACACACAAACACACCCGACGGGCTTCTTTCAGTTTCCGTCTACCATATCCACTCACAAGGCTTTGGTCGGCCCGAGGTTATACTAGAAGACACTTGCCCAACGTGCCACGTAGTGGGACTGAACCCGGAATCATGTGGTTGGCAAGCAAGCTACTTACCACACAACCATATATATATATATACACATATACATATAGAGAGAGAGTGACACACATACATACAAACACACACACATATTATTTACATTATTTACATTTGACTGATATTTGTCGCCATATTGTTTGTTGTTGCAGATGAGGACAAATATCCGTCAAATGTATATTATGTAAATAA
>NC_068981.1:24460429-24460774 GCF_001194135.2 Octopus bimaculoides
CCATCTGGTGTTGCCACACCTTCACTAATCCTCCTTTAACAGATGACATTTGGTGAACGAGAGAGTCTAATACTGCTGTCCTCATTCCTGCTTCCTGCCTACATCTAGGCTCATGTGGGACACATGATAGTAGGAGATTTAGTTTAGTTCTGATACAATATCTACATCCAAACCATGAGGCTCTCTCAGGTCATCCAGGAATATACTGAAGAGCTTTAAGCCCTTCAATCCCAAACTATTACAGTATCTGGTCCTGTATGTTAACAGCAGAAGAGAGATTTTAGCTACTATGCAATATATGTATTTTATACATACATACATGCTTATATATATATATATATATAT
>NC_068981.1:24461836-24462678 GCF_001194135.2 Octopus bimaculoides
ATTTTATGGGTTTGTTCGACCGAACCGCTAATTATGGGGACGTAAACAAACCAAATCGGTTGTGAAGCGATGGTTTAGGGGGGGACAAAGAGATGCATACATACATACATACATACATACATATATATATATATATATATATATATATACGACGGGTTTCTTTTAGTTTCCGTCAACCAAATCCACTCACAAGACTTTGGTCAGCCCGTGGCTATTGTAGACGACTCTTGCCCAAGGAGCCGCGCAGTAAGACTGAACCCGGAACCATGTGGCTGAGAAGCAAGCTTCTTACCATACAGCCGCGCCTTGTGTGGCAAGTAGCTTGCTTAACAAACACATGTTCCAGGGTTCAGTCCCACTGCGTGGCACTTTGGGTGAGTACAAAATGTTCTTGTTTGTGGGTGGTATATATATACTATAGTGGATGAAATTTATTTATATTTTCGAACGCCTTAGCTGTGAAAAGAATTTATAAAAACGTGAACTCTTTCCGTCTATGTTCCTTATGGGCAAAAAAAAATTCGAGGAGAATCTTGTAAGAATGAAACTTGCCGAATACATTTCTTTTCGTTCTTGGACTCCCCAAGCTCGCACGTACTTCTTTGCCCTTCCTGTTCGTGCTTCACAGCGTTCAATACATACACACTTCACGTCTGGCAGTACAGCTTTTTTGCTTGTTTGTTCATTCACCGTTTCGTTTTCCTGTCTCGTTTTCCATCCGCCACTACCCTCTACGAAAATAATTTAATTTGTGTTCGTGGGAAGAACCATTTCAACGATGCGTACTGCCTTAATTCTTCGAAACGCCGGTGTTTTAATGGTGGCAGCTGATGAAGGAGATG
>NC_068981.1:24463922-24464660 GCF_001194135.2 Octopus bimaculoides
GTGGTGGTGGTGGTAGTTTGGTGGTGGTGGTGGTGGTGGTGGTAGTTTGGTGGTGATGGTGGTGGCGGTGGTGGTTGATATGGTGATAATGGAGTTGGTGGTGGTGGTGATGGTAGTTGTTGCTGTGGTGGTGGTAGTGGTAGTGGTGGTGCTGCTGCTAGTGTTTGTAGCTGTTTTTGTGGTGGTGCTGGTGGTGGTTGGCTGGTTGGTTGGCTGGTTATTTTCCTCTTTTACGTTTCTAGTCCAAGATTTATATACCAGACAAATAAGCAAGTGTTTCTATATTCCGACCCCAGTTTTGGGTGTATGGGGAGGGAGATGAGTGAGGAGATGACTATTGAGGGCCACACACACACACACACACACGATAGCCATTAGTAAACTAGCACGCAAACGGAAACATAAATACAGAGACGAAACATATATATACATATATATACATATATATAAATATATATACATATATATACATATATATACGCACGAATACTCGTACAAACTCTCTTTTTCACTCTCTCACTCACCTTCTACATTTATAGAGCTATAGAAAAATATGGAGATATACAGATATTTATAGAAATACATAGGGATATAAAAGTAGCATATATTTGCATGTATGTGTGTGTGTGTGTGTGTGTGTGTGTGTGTGTGTGTGTGTGTGTGCGTGCGTGCAGATTTCAGTATATGAATATATGAGAATACTTTAGATTTACGTGTAAGTTTCTATGTATGCATGCT
>NC_068981.1:24465433-24466629 GCF_001194135.2 Octopus bimaculoides
TATATATATATATATATATATATATATATATTCTTTTACTTGTTTCAGTCATTTGATTGCCGCCATGCTGGAGCACTGCCTTTATATGTATGCATGTACCCATATATGCATGTATATATACATACATATGTAGGTATGTGCATATATGTATGTATATATGTATAAATGTATGTATCTATGTATACTTACATGCATATACATATATATATATGTGTGTGTGTGTGTATGTATATATATGTATATGCATATGTTCACATTTTTTCAGTTAATGTTTGTTGTTTTTGTATATAATTAAAAGCGTCTATATTAATGCGCACGCACACACACGCACACACACACGCACACACACACACACACATAAACACACACACACACACGAACGCACACGATTATGGACACATGTTCGAAGAACAGGCCTGTGTGTGACAGTAACTGTGACTCTGTAACTCTGTGACTGTATGTGTGTGTGTGTGTGTGTGTGTGTGTGTGTGTGTGTGTGTGTGTGTGTGTGTGTTCAAAGGATGGGCACATAAGCATGAAAGGGAAAGTGTAATGGTAGCTAAGGGTTTCAGGTGCATCAGTGCAGATAATCCAATCTCTTTCATCAGTCATCAGTGACCTATTCCATCTAACACCCGCGTCAATCCCCAACATTCTTCTCTCAAGCCTGCCCACCTCAAGAGAGAGAGATAGATTACAGAGAGCGTGAGGAGGTGGGCGCGAGAAAAGGAGGAGGAGGAGGACGACGACGACGACGACGACGGCGAGGAAGAGGAAAGGGAAATGCAGGGAAAGGGCGGGTACGAGGCGAAAGTATAATAAGGTGACTTCTTTACATCTCAAGGGGAGCGTGGAAGAGTGTATGAATTATTCATGCAGATACTTACGAATACTTACGTGCATGCATGCACATATGTACATACATAGCTAAGTACACGTAACACATGCGCACATGTATGAATTAGTACTTGCATACATACGTATATGATGGATGTATATAGAAATATACATACATACAAATGCATGTTATATATGTGTATATATATATATATATATTTATATATACATACATATATATATATTACATATTACATACATATATATATATATATATATAACAATTAATAAATGAGTATATGCATGTATACGTACAAGTATCTATCATATATATATATATATATATATATATATATATA
>NC_068981.1:24467522-24470961 GCF_001194135.2 Octopus bimaculoides
GACGGGCTTTTTCAGTTTCCGTCTACCAAATCCACTCACAAGGTGTTGGTTGGTCTGTGGCTATAGTAGGAGACACTTGCCCAAGGTGTCACGCAGTGGAACTGAACCCGAGACCATGTGGTTGGTATGCAAGCACTCCTGCGCCTATATATATACCAGTTGAATAAAGTTAAAATGTCGTCTGATTTTCACCTTTTTTTATTATGGTATTTTAAAAGATATTTTTTTTTTTCAATGTTGAAGTGTGTTAAACATTAGAAAAATATTTTGTAATATTCATAAAGTTCAATTAACGCTTTCATACGTTCGTAGTAATCATCAGATTTCAAAATGTATTTAAGTGACAATTAAGTTCTTGGCAACTATAGTAAAACGACTGACTTCATCTTTTTATACCTCTTGGAAGGCTCCAACAAGCTGAATTTCTTGAATACGGTTTTGACCAATCCGTATGCTGCTTAAACGTCACGGTTTGCCTGGCGTACCGATATTACTGGCATAGATCCCACCTTTATTTTTACCAGTTAGCTTGCAGTTTACATATAATGCTTTTATGAGTGAGCAAAAACTTGGTTTCGATCGTTTTTATTTCAATTGGTGGGAGTCTTTTGTAATTTGTGTATATTCATGTGTTAAAGATATTTTTTAATTCAAATCGTTAACTGGTTGTTATATTATTGTTGTTATTTCCGTTCAGAACAGGTTTGAACATTCTAATAAAAGGCCTTTCATTTATCTTCCAACCTCACTTGTGTCATATACTTTGTAGAAAGGAAAATTTAGAAACATTTTCTGACCACGTTTCTATATGTTCGCTCAATGGAATTGAACGAACATTAGTGTTCTGGATTTGTTGTCTGTGGACCCGTAAGCGTTCCGATAATGCATTCCCTGTCCCGCCTCTATATAGCTCCTCGCAATTCGGGTATTTTATGCAGTAGATCAAATTTCTGCTTTTGCAGTTCATATCTGCATTTATGAAAATCTGCCCAGTTTTTGTTCTAATGTATCTACCAGTCTGCATGCATTGACACGTTCCACATCTGTTATCATTACACTTGGACACTATGAATGTTTTATCCTGTTTGTTCATGTTGAATTTTGCATTTGTTAATAGCTTCTTTAGGTTATGTAGTTGCCTTTTGGTTAAGATAAGTGTTTGGTTAGTTACTATGCTTTTTTTTTAATTTTTCGCTTTGTTTCATGATTGGCAAATTTGCTTTGATGATGTTAAAAATGTTTTGATAATGCAAATTGTGTGTTATTAGAAATAGTATTGTGTTCCGTTGATGGGTTCGTTTTTCTCGTGTTGCTCTAAGTTGTTCTACAGCTGTCTCTTTTGCTCGTTGTATGCTATTTTCTATAAGTAGGAGAGTGTAATTTTTCTTCAGCAGAAATCCTTTGAGTTCTATACGTCGTATGTTCCTAGTATTTAGACCATCTACTATGGTACAAATTTTCCTGGCTAGACGGGATGTTGCGTTTTGTGTGTGTTGGGTGGCATGATTTGAAATTTAGGTATCTGGTGTGTATCTGTGCTTTTGCCATCACAATGTCAGTTGTGATGGTGGTGTTGTTTTTAATTACCATTATGTCAAGAAATGGTGACTGTGTGTTGCTCATTTCTTTGTTTTCAATTAGTATTGTGATACTTGGAACAAAACCTATATCATAAAAATTGTAGAAAACTACGGTATGACATTTAGAAGACTTATAGAGGACATATGGAAAAGATACTTCGATGATTGTATCCTAATTTGGACCAAATCCCTAGAAAATCTGGAAGAATTCAGTACCCTCCTCAACAATCTACACCCTAGTCTCAAATTCACAAGAGAAATTGACATTTATTACAAAAAGCACAGATACACACCAGTACCTAAATTTCAAATCATGAATAGATGGATGGATGGAAGGAGGGAGGGAGGGATGGACGGACAAACAGACAGGCAGACAGGCAGACAGACAAATAAATAGATACATACATACACACACACACACACACACACACACACACACATATATATTTAGTTGTAAATTGTAAAACATAACTGTTACCACTACTACATGAACCTGAAGATTGCATAGTTTAATGCATGAAAGTACTAGTTCAATCAGAAAGGACATTTAATGTTCTATCATTTCATTATATTATATCATCCTGTGTTATATTATTATAAGATTGCAAATAAAACGTGAAAATCAGATAAAGTTGGAATTTCTTTGAGTAATATATTCTTCTATACACAATCATACACACCCGCGTAGATAGATAGATAGATAGATAGATAGATAGATAGATAGATATAAACAATCATTGACAAAGAAAATTTTTTTAAAGCGGTCTAAATGCAAAAAGCTTCCATACACTCAACCAAATTGATTTATTGAAACACAGAAGAACATTCTTAAAGTATTCAAAAAAATCCATATAAGGTTATAAATTATAAATTTTGTATGGTTATAAATTATGCAATATAGAGGTTAAATGATTACCTCACATGACTTACGATAATATAAATACAAATTAGTTCACAGGAGAGCCGAAGCTGGAAAACAGCATCGAGGCTAATAAAATTTGTTTCTAAAAAAGATAAAAGAAAGAAAACAGTAAAAAATTATAAGATGAAATTATTACAAATTTTTGAGCGTTAGAAATATAAAAGTGAGGTAATATCAACCTCGACAAAAAGCTAATAAAATATTAACAGGCTTAATAAACGCGATTTTAATAATAAAATGTTTCTAGATTTTAAAATTGAAGGGAAATGTTTTTTTTTTTTTTTACAAAAATATAACATTGCAGGTTTTTGTGTTGATATAAGTGAAAGAGAATGGTTTGAGATAGACAAATAAAATGTTGAAAATATGTATGTAATAAACTTTGAGAGTGGTAACAATAAAATGATTAAGAACTAGTTTAAAGTTTCTGGGTGATAATTATTACAAAATCGTAAAATTATATATGTATGGTTCGCTGTGAACAAGTGTCTATACAAAACATCTAGAATATATGCATATATAATATACATGCAAAATTATTTAGAATATATATATGTATTAAGAGAAGGGAATATATAACATTCTGCAGGCGGCGAGCAGATAAAATCGATAGCATGCCGGACTAAGTGGAGACGCGTGGCTTAATGGTTAGGGTGTCGGCATCATGATCGTAAGATTGTGGTTTCGATTCCTGGACCGGGCGACGCGTTGTGTTCTTGAGCAAAACACTTCATTTCATGTTTCTCCAGTCCACTCAGCTGGTAAAAATGAGTAACGCTGCGATGGACTGGTGTCCCGTCCAGCTGGGGAACACATAAGCCATTGAAACCGGGAAACCGGGCCCATGAGTCTGGCTAGACTTTAAAAGGGCGCAGCGGACTCGCGGTCGGAGGATCGCGGTTTCGATTCCCAGACCAGGCGTTGTGAGTGTTAATTG
>NC_068981.1:24471338-24474215 GCF_001194135.2 Octopus bimaculoides
AATGAATACCAGTTGAGGACTTAGGTCGACGTAATCGACTTATCCCCTCCCACGAAATTGCTGGCCTTGTACCGATGCCGAACATTCTTTTTTGCTGAACAACTTCAGTAGAGATGAGCAGAACACTATTTTGGTTCCTAATATTACAGTTAATGTAAGGCGGTGAGCTGGCAGAAACGTTAGCACGCCGGGCGAAATACTTAGCGGTATTTCGTCTGTCTTTACGTTCTAAGTTCAAATTCCACCGAGATCGACTTTGCCTTACACCTTTTCGGGATCGATAAATTAAGTACCAGTTGCGTACTGGGGTCGATATAATTGGCAGCCACCACCCCCTCTCCCCAAATTTCGGGTCTTGTGCTTAGAGTTTAAAAGGATATTATAGTTTATGTATTGAGCGTTAGGAATCACACAGTGGAATTTTAAAGAATAAATCCTTATAAAGTTAATACAATCATAATTGAATAATAAGTAGTTTAATAAAACCGCTAGAAGAACATTAAAGAAATTATACAAGCGTTGAATTACCCCCAGAAACTGCAAGAACGCTGAAATTTAGCAGCTATGTAATTTTTAAAAGATTGGGCTGATAATAGGATTATGACTATCGCTGTAGAAGTTAACAAAGAGAGAGAAGTGATATTTTTATCAGTTGTATACTTTCAAACAAAAAAGCATACTAAAAGGCATACAAGTGCGATTACAATGAATATTAAGACTGAAAATTTCATCAACTGACGCAATGTATTCATTGAAATCTACAGATAAATACGATAGCAAGTTATACCTACATTCTAAAGATATACACAATAGCAAGTCAAGATAAATTCATGTAACTTATATACATCAATACGTACGTGCTGCATAAGCAAATCTACAATACACGCGCGCGCACACACACACACACACACACACACACACACACATAGGGATAAGTCAGAGAGTAATGCAATTTTTATCTGTATTACATTTTGATTCACCTTTGTATATATGAGCATGAATCAAGACGTAATGCAAATGGAAATTGCATTTTCTGAATCAATCACGCGCGCGCGTGTGTTTAATTAAGGTGGCCAGACGCAATTTAAAACAAAAAAAGGGAAAAAGTTTCACCGTCACTGAAAGCGACTAAGGATGAAGGGCAGCAGCAGCATTGCTAGAAGCAAAAGTCAAAGACTCTTTAGTCACAAACAAAGCACGGTTTTATGTATTGACAAGGGAGACAACCTCCCTATAGCAAGCAAAGCATCAGATTAGCACTGCTAAATTTCAGCGTTCTTGCAGTTTCTGGTGGTAATTCGCATGAAATTAATGCTCATCGGTGTGCTACTCCATAAATGCGCGTGCGTGTATGTGAACGATTGATCATACCAAACTACAACCACATACAAGATAATTAGATTTGAAACGAATAAATTTTCATTAAACTGTTAAATATTTGGTAATGGATCACCGTCGTTCGACGATCAGGATTCAGTTGGTCGATCAAATGAATTACCTGCTCCTAAATGAACGTATACGTGGCCGAGTATTCTGTAGGCATGTATAGACTTAACATTATTCTCTGGTACTATCTGTGTGACATAGTGTGTAACAAAACTCCAGCTTTTGAATCACAGGTGCAATCTACATGATAGGCTTCTATACAGTTTCCACCTACCAAGTTGTATTTACAAGGTACGAGTCAACGCGAGATTATAGAAAATTACATTTGACTAAAATGACATACCGTAGGATAGAACTCGGGACTTCACAGTTACGAAACCAATTCGAACATACTGCGTCTCCAAATATCAAGGACAGAAGTCAAATACAAAGATTGAAATAGGTAGGAAAATAGTGTAGCATCATTTAGATTCTCTCTCTCCCCCAATCTATCTATCTATCTATCTATCTATCTATCTATCTATCTATCTATCTATCTATCTATCTATCTATGCATCGATCTATCTATGCATCGATCTATCTATTTATATCTGTCTATTTAGCTAACTGGCTTTTGTCTATTGTTAGTGTGTTTGATTAATGTGAAGGAAGAGCTGCCAACACAAATCTTCAAAGTTTCTGGTGTCAAAAATATAAATATTAATATTTTAAAGAAGGAATGAAGCATAGAATATATTTTAAAGTATGAGTAAGATTAAAGAAAAAACAGTTACAGCTAAATAATGTGTGTGTGTGTGTGTGTATATATATATATATATATATATGTATGTGTGTATGTATATATATATATATGTATGTATACATGTATGTATATATATACATATATATGTGTGTGTGTGTGTGTATACACACACATATATGTATATATGTATATATATATATATATGTATGTATATATATATGTGTATGTATGTATATATATATGTATGTATGTATGTATGTATGTATGTATATATACATATATATGTGTGTATACACACGCACGCACACACACACACATACACACATACACACGCATATATATATATGTGTGTGTGTATCATATATGTAATACACAAACACACACGAATATATGAAGTAGATAACTTATTAAATAAAGACTAATAGTAAACAGAACGAAGAATGAGATTATTTTCAAAGTAGAAATAAGACAAAAAGATTATACCTAGTGACAAAATCCATAGGTAGGAAAGTATAAGGATACACGTTTATGTACGTATATACACATACTACAACATCAACAACACACACACACACACACAAACACACACATAATTACACATACATTTGGATGTATGTATGTATGAATATGTTTCGAGTATTAATAACACAAAGATTATATCTAGAAAATATATACATTGAGACTAAATACAAAGATATACTTATGTATATACGTTATGTATATAAATATATATATATATATATTTATAT
>NC_068981.1:24474473-24477859 GCF_001194135.2 Octopus bimaculoides
TATATATATATATATATATATATATATATATATATATATATATATGCATATGTGTGTGTGTGTGTAGAATATCTGTACATATATATACATTTGTTATATGTGTGTATATGTGTGTATCCTCCTGTGTCCGTATCTATGTATACAGTCTCTAGATATTACCTTATTGTCGTAAATATATTCACATTTTATATTCCTGTTTTTTAAAGATACGTACATGCAAACGTACATACATGTACACACACTCACACAGAAACACACCTATACACACACACACGCACACACACATGCTAAAATCGATAAAGGGAGAACAGTGAACTTGTCGTCAGGAGTGGAAAATCCACCGTTTCGGATAGAATGTTTCTTCATGGAAAAGTTAAAATTTGTGAGATTATTGAGAGACAGCAGAGTTACACAACATCCAAGTTAAAAAAAAAAAAAAAAGGAATGGCTGCAACTGAGAAGGAACGCAAGACCACGTGAGCTTCACACGTGAACAAGAAGTAGTCGGAGAAATAGTGCGAGAAGTAGGAAGGAAAGAGTAATGGAATGCGTCGAAACAGGCAAAGTCGAAAGTGAGGTTAAGGGACAAGATGAGGTGAGAAGGAAGTTGAAAGATAAAGAAGGATTTAATGAACTAAGAGGAGGTGCATGAGTAGAAGGAAAAACGTGTGCGATGCCGCACACTGATAAGTGAGGGGTGGAATGGTCAGGAGTGGATCGCGAGAGGTTGGCCGGCCACACGTAATAATATACTTCGAATATGCTCCCGAAGGCAATAAATAAGGCATCGGCTTGTTCCCCTAATGTTAAGGACGGAGCAAAAGTTGCATATTATGAAATAACTGTAAGACTTTGAATTTTTTCCATGGTCTAGGGATATGATTCTCGCTTTGGGTGCGAGAGGTCCCGGGTTCAAATCCCGGATGAGCCCTTTCATCATCTTAGGCGCAGGTGTGGCTGTGTGGTAAGTAGCTTGTTTACCAACTATATGGTTCCGGGTTCAGTCCCACTGCGTGGCACCTTGGACAAGTGTCTTCTACTATAGCCTCGGCCCGACCAAAGCCTTGTGAGTGGATTTGGTAGACGGAAACTGAAAGAAGCCCGTCGTATATATATATGTGTGTTTGTATGTCTGTGTTTGTCCCCCCACCATCGCTTGACAACCGATGCTGGTGTGTTTACGTCCCCGTAACTTAGCGGTTCGGCAATAAGAGTCCGATAGAATAAATACTAGGCTTACAAAGAATAAGTCCCGGGGTCGATTTGTTCGACTAAAGGCGGTGCTCCAGCATGGCCACAGTCAAATGACTGAAACAAGTAAAAAGAGTATAATAATGTATATGACTTGAGATGTTTGCTTTGCCTTAACATTTGTTGTCCTCTTTAACGATTATATATCCGTTATATCGGAAATCTGCAATGGCTCCATAACTACCGTCTCGGCTATAATCTTGGAGCCCTAGTAATCCGTTACATTTACTAAGCGTACCTAATTGTCTAGATCAAGGGTTTTCAAACTTTTTGACTTGCGGACCCCTTTATATTTCAGGCTTTACCCTTATAAACGCTTATGAAATTTATACAAAAATGTTTGCTTAAAATAACATATATTTTTACATTTATTTATTTAACACTATTTAACAAATAGGTTTATTGTCAATTAAAAGATTTAGATTAAAAAACATATATAAAATCAAATTGCCCATAAAAAGTATTTGCTGTCCACGGACCCCCTGTTTTGTCCTTGCGGACCCCCTGTGGTCCGCGGACCACAGTTTGAAAACCCCTGGTCTAGATCATCTGTGAACCAGCCCCCTGTATTTTGTATTATGATATATATAAAGTTAGACGGCACTCAGTAGAAGTTCTGAGTAATATGATATTGTGTCATTTAAAAGTGCCTGGTTGGTGGGATGGGCATTGTGCAGCTTCTTACTGGGAGATTTCCGAGGTTCTTATCTTTTAAAGGTGGTTGCGAGAAAGATTAGAGCGGTTGAGGAGTTAAAAAGTAGACTACAGAAGCTGCAAATGAGTGTATACCTCAATGAGAGGACGGGTGTGTGTGGAAGGTGAGAAAAAGTGGAATACGGTTTGTAGGCTTGCGTGAAGACGGTACGGGGTGCTGTGACGCGGTCGATAGCCTGAGTCCGGCTTTGTGCCGGGTCTACAACTGATCGGGAGCCCTCACGTTATTTGGCACTAAGATTTGAAATCGGAATCAATGCTGCAATACATACCAAAACTCTGTTGTTGATGTTGAAAAATCAATGAAAGAGCCTTGGATCTAGGTTAGAAACCGGCTTTTTCTCTGTTGGCAAGAAATCTTGAAATAAAACTGATTAGTGACATCCATCCATCCATACATACATACATACATACATACATACATGGTGGTTGTCTACTCCTTACACAGAGTTTGACCACCTCCTGCACCTACACCTTAGCCCTTTCATGGCGTCTGATGTGGCTTTTTAAATCAGGCAATGTTCTGAAAAAACACCCACACAGATTGCACCTCTGATTTGCACTACCATTACCTGCAAGTAAGTTCTGCTCATTGTGGATCCTAACATGTCTTTTAAGACCTCCATTGGATTTGCAAACCCTCTGCAAACATACATACATACATACATACATACATACATACATACATACATACATACATACATACATGCTTATGAGCAAGATCTTTTATATAACGAATATATATTTTCTTAATCTTTTTCTTTTTTCCTAGCGTGATTCGCTTTGAAAATAAATTACCACTAGTTTATACCATGATACTACGTAAGCAGAATTATTAGTAAAAAAAAAAGCGGTTTCACCAAATGAATTTTCAACGCATTAATATATTCACCTTATAACAATGCCAACGAACGCAATATGAGCGGTGGCGAAGTCTCGTCTTAGCTTGAATTCCTTGTTTTACTCACACTCCCATCATGTCGCAATTCGTCCGGTGCCATATCCTGATACAATTAACTATGGAGTGAGTGAGTGCGCAGTGCTTTCTCAGAACAATCGCTATAATATTTCGTCAGAGAGAACAGAAAGATTAATTTTCCATTATGCCTCTGATTATATTATTGTGTGACCTTAATATTTATAATGGTTAATATTTATAATGGTGGGTGTACAACGTTCACCTAGTACACCTAGAATACACGCCCCGAACGTCTCCGCATGTTATACGTATATTATATAAATATGTTACATAATATATGTCTATATGTATATATAAATATATATACAAACATGTGTGCGTATATACAAATATATATGCAAATATACATACATATATATATATATATATATATATATATATATATATATATAACATCGTTTTGTTTTCTTGTAAATACACACCTACATGTGTGTTATTCGTG
>NC_068981.1:24478479-24480392 GCF_001194135.2 Octopus bimaculoides
ATAAAGAGAGAGAGAGAGAGAGAGAGAGAGAGAGAGACAGAGAGAGAGAGAGAGAGAGAGAGGTGAGTGAGAGAGATGGGAGAAAGAGCGAGAGAGAGAGGGAGAGACTATTATGCTGCACTTTAAGTATATTAAATATAATAGTTTGGGTGCGAAATACAAAATATGTACATAAGTACACATGCAAAACGAGAGAAAGCAAAAGGTGGAGGCTTTCAGATGATGACTTTTAAATATTAATAAGTCCAGCTTACACAGAGAACAATCGACAGAGAAAATCAAAGAGGTGGAAGAAATAAATCCAACAGCCGTTTCTGGGGACTCGGAGATCCATGATAATGATGGTAGATTTAGTTCATCACAATATGCAGCCGAATGGGTGCAATTAACATTGGATAAGACGAGCCTCCGTTATCAGGGTAGAGAAGATCATACATTTCATATCTTAATGCAGAGAAGTTCAAAGATGGAATCTAGTGGAATGCCCCTGGAAACCATCAATAGTATGTAAACACAGTAGACCAAATAGAGGGATTTGGGACAGAGAAGAAAAACTATGCACAGCAGTGGAAATCAGGTGTCCAGCGTATGTCAACATAAACCTAAAGATCAGTGAATAACAAGACACTTGCTCTGAAGCACTGAGAAATTTACAGATATCCCACTGGAATTACAATTTCAGATTTATTCCTGCATTAATTGGGGTACCTGTTTCAGAATGATTGACAAGATCGCAATCGTCAGTATACAAAATTTCCCTAATGAGTGAAGTAAAAACTTTCGTTTTGAATTTCAGTCTAGTCATTTCCTGTTGTTCGATATTTTATGTAAATACCCTCCTCGGAGGTTTGAAGAGCGTGTGACAACACAAAAACAAAATATATTGCAAAGAGGGTGGTTGCATCAAGGTCTCCTTACTTTACTCCATTTTCCACAGCAAAAGATTCAGAGAGCCTACCACCAAAATTAACTCTAGCTTTCATATCTTGATGCAAAGCCCTGACCATGTTTATAAATTTTTCTGGGCAACCTATTTTCCTTAGACTTAGCCACAGAGCATTTCGATTAACAGTATCGAATGCTTTGCTCAAATCAACAAAGCAATGGTATAGAGCAAGATTCTGTTCAATATTCTTTTCTTGTAATTGTCTGATAGCAAAGATACAATCAGCTGTGCCCCTGGAGGAACGAAAACCACACTGAGACTTAGACGCTATATTTGGAACTAGAAAGGTTTTTAAACATTCTAACAAAATGTGGGCAAGTACCTTTCCAACCACAGAAAAAAGCGAAATCTCACGAAAATTACCACACGGATTCTATGGCCCCGATTTATACAAGGAGACTAAAATGGCATCAATCCAGTCTTGAGGCACTTTCTCAGTTCTCCAACAGAGACAAATTAATATATTTAAGAGTTCAAATATTTTGTCACCTCCATATTTCAAGATTTCTGCACAGATTCCATCAGACCCTGGAGTCTTATTGTTAATCAGCTTATTCGCAGCTAAATAAATGTCATTTAGAATTGGTTCAAATGCCATCTCTTCTATAACTGGAAGGTGTTCAATTTTTTTCTATCGTCTTCATGTCAACGAATGATGGTCTATTCAAAAGTGCTGAAAAATGTTCTACCCAACGCTTATGAATAGAAGCGGTGTCATACATACATACATACATACATACATACATACATGCAAATGTGTAAGTTCATTTATATAACAAACATATATATTTTTAAAATCTTTTTCCTGTTTCAGTCATTAGACTGGGGCCATGCTGGAGCACTTGCCTCGAAGAATTTTCAGTCGAATGAGACGACCCCAGTATTTATTTTTGTTAAGCTTGGTTCTTCTTCGATTGGTCGATTTTGCCAAACCGTTAAGTCTAGGGGACGTAAATACTAGTTGCCA
>NC_068981.1:24480402-24481779 GCF_001194135.2 Octopus bimaculoides
GTATGTATGTATGTATGTATGTATGTATATATGTTTGCGTGTCTGTGTTTACGTCCCCGTCAATTAGCGGTTCAGCAAGAGACACCGCTAGAATAAGTACTAGGCTTGCAAAGAATAAGTTCTGGGTTCGATTTGCTCGACTAACGGTGGTGACCCAGCGTGGCCGCAGTCAAATGACTGAAACAAATAAAAGAATAAAAGAATAAAAACACATGCCGTAGAGATTTTAAGATTACAAACAAGAAGGATGGCATGAGCAATTCCTTCTATTACATCAGTTTACAATTGTTTCATATGAATTAGTTCCCATGAATATTGCTAAATTATGTGTTAATATATGTAACGTTTGAACAGTTCAACATAACTTTCCAAATTAATTAGTATTGTTATAGCTTTCGATCCATTATCCCTGATAATTTCAGCTTTAATAGGTCATTGGTAAATGGGGTTAGTGGCAAACGGGTCACATATTTCAGATACATAGTAGAGAAACATTACATAGCACGAGTTAGTCGATGAAATTTTTTTCTGGTATTGCAGTCCACTAGAAATAGCCATTAAAGTCACAATGGTAAATAGACAACGTTGAACTAAACACCAAGGAAATTAATATGTTCTATATAATTGGTTACTACACTTAAAAGCCATGATCCAGCATCATTACATTTCAAAGACTGAAATTAGTTTAAGTATAAAAGATTACACTTTAAAACTCTATACATTTGTATATGTTTGTATATGTATGAATAGACAGATAGACAGATAGATAGATAGATAGATAGATAGATAGATAGATAGATAGATAGATAGATAGATATAACGAATATTTATATATGTATGTATATACATACATACGCATACACACACACGCACGCTTATTTATATATTACATTATATTACATTACATCATGCTAAATTTCATTTTCGTGTTACTGTCATTATTACACTCAATAATTTATTGGAAAAACTTTTTATGATTAAATGTCTCCCAATATTTTTGTCTCCCGATTTGTGTCAATATCATATTCTTTACAACCAACTATACATTTCCAATATGTTTAACATTTATGCAAAATTAGTTTTCCAATCGAATCAGTAAAATTGCATAAGTGCTGCTCCGTTACGATTCAGAAACATTGCTTGGCGTACGAGTCTTCTATAAACACATACATCAGCACACTTGTATATTAATTTTATGACTTAAATATATCGCCTAACATGCAAGTCTTCCTATAAACATACAACCGCACATTTACATTATATCGTATTATACGTGTGTGCGTGTGATTGTGTATGTGTGCGCGCACACACACACACACACACACACACACACACACACACACACATATATATATATATATATATATATATACACAC
>NC_068981.1:24481840-24483071 GCF_001194135.2 Octopus bimaculoides
TATATATATATATATATATACATATATATATGCATATACATATATATATATGTATATACATATACATACATACATATATATATATATATATATATACTCCTTTACTCTTTTATTTGTTTCAGTCATTTGACGGTGGCCATGCTGGAGCACTCCTTTAGTCGAGTAAATCGACCCCAGGACTTATTCCTTGTAAGGCTAGTACTTATTCTATCGTCACTTTTGCCGAACCGCTAAGTTACGGGGACTAAACACACCAGCATCTGTTGTCAAGCGATGTTGGGGGGACAAACACAGACACACAAACACACACACTCACGCACATATATACGACGGGCTTCTTTCAGTTTCCGTCTACCAAATCCACTCACAAGGCTTTGGTCGGGCTGAGGCTATAGTAGAAGACACTTGCCCAAGGTGCCATGTGGTTGGTAAACAAGTTACTTACCACACAGCCATTCCTATATATATATATATATATCAAAAGGCGAACTTTATCTTGAACTTAATGTGGACGTTGTATGAAAATATAGAATACTGCATTATTTACCTTGACAGGACCTGGCATATGGATTCGTGGTGCAGTAGTGCATGAAAGCACTCGCATTTACATCATAGACAGACGGGAGCCGTCTGCTACGACCTACGGAATTGCCAGATCTTGTGGTTTCGCCCAGTTTTTGGGCTCCTCAGATACAGGCTTCCAGTTACGACATAATAACCGAATCACCCATTAACAATAGATCGAATATCAGTGTCTATTAAGGCATTAATGTCGCAAATAGCCAGTGGACTCTTTAGAAACTAATTAATAGCGATTGAAGCAGTGTTAATACCAAAAAGGCAATCTTTATCGCCAACTTAACATAGAAGTTTTGTTAGAACACAGAATACTGTGTATTATTTACCTTCAGAACGGCGGCGAGCAGATAGAATTGTTAGCATGCCGGACAAAATGCTTCGTAGCATTTCGTCCGCTGAGGTCGACTTTGCCTTTCGGGGTCGATGAAATAAGTACCAGTTACGCACTTGGTTCGATGTATTCGACTAGCCACCTCCCACCAAATTCCAGGCCTTGTGCCTATAGTAGAAAGGAGTATTTGCATTGAGCAAACCTCAGAACTACTGCTTTTATGCATCACATGTCTTCTAATGATAAATAATGCTGTATACTGTACGTGTATTGAGGCTACGGCACTTCTAATTCTTTGCTGGAAGAATCGCAGCGGACAGG
>NC_068981.1:24483408-24484727 GCF_001194135.2 Octopus bimaculoides
GGGCGGACGTAGTTAGCTGCATCCCTTCCTGCTTCCATGGTTTCGTAGTCTCCGTTGGAGCTGTCCATATCACATCGTACAGCTTTTACAGTGTCCACAAGGCATTGAGAAGCAGTCATGATGTCGACATTATGATACTCGGCACGAATTATTATGACACGGGTAGATCTTTTCCAATACCAGATAGCTTCCTCTCCTCCGTGTTAGGTAAGTTTCTCTCAACTACACTTTAAACTTTATGCTCCCCAACACTGTTGACTGTTCATGAGTATCTCAAATGGTTCCTAAAACGAAAACATAAAAAAAGCAAGCGACATAAACGATCGTCACATTTAGCATTTAGCCTGGACACCTTCTCTCTAAATATGGTATATGTGTGAGATTGCGTGTGTATGTGCATTTGAGTGAGTGTGCGTGAGCGTGTGTGTTCGCATGGATGTGAATATATATGTATGTGTCTTTGTGTGAAATTATGTATACATTTTTGTACATATATATATGTGTGTGCGTGTGTGTGTGTGTGTGTATGTGTGTGTGTGTGTGTGTGTGTGTGTGTGTGTGTGTGTGTGTGTGTGTGTGTGTGTGTGTGTGTGTGTGTGTGTGTGTGTGTGTGCATAAATGTCTAAGAAAGCCTAGAACTGAAAGGAAAATATAATAATGTAAACATCATACTCTTATACATTCAACGTGTAGAAAAAGAAGCAGTGAATCTTCTGACGGAGCGTTTCGCAAATTGTTGACCGCTCCTCAGGGAAGACATATCTTATTTCTTACCGTATCAATAATTTAGAACATTCATTCGCTACAGATGTAAATTAAGCTATCCACTACGACAATAGCTTAATTTATGACTACTTCATATTAGGGTTAAATACTATTCTCTGCTATATTTTGAAGATGTGGTCACCGTCATGAAAAATTGTGCGTCAGGATATTCACATTTTTCTTGTTCATCGAAAACACAGAAGGAATGTTTTTACATTCTTTTGACTTTCTGACATATCTACGCTTGCTAATGTTAAAATTAACTTCAATACTTGTAATTCGCGCTAATTTCTGCATAGTATATGTGCATATATATATATATATATATACATATATATATATACATATATATATATATACATATATATATATATACAGGGTTGGCCAAAAGTCACCCGTCAGTAAATCAAAATTCCATAAATACTATCTCTAATTCTGTATTGACTCAAATGGAAAGATGTGTCGCTCAGGAGGGACTTCAGTTTGAACAATTTTCATGATGTTTCATATTCATATGCTTTTATTAGATTCATTCAGTTGTTAAATGTTAATAG
>NC_068981.1:24485203-24486314 GCF_001194135.2 Octopus bimaculoides
TATATATATATATATATATATATATATATATATATATATACATATACATATATGTATGTATGTATGTATGTATGTATGTATGTATGTATGTATGTATGTGTAGCAGTGCCACAGCATGGCCACAACTGAAATAAGTAAAAGAAAGTAAATGTAAAAGGGTGTGTGAGTGTGTTCATACGTACGTGTATGTGCGTGCTTGCGCGCACACGTAAGCCTATCTCCGCGCGCGCGCGCGTGTATACATAGGCACCACATTGCTCAAACGGAAAAAAAACAATAAATGAATATGTAAAATATATAGTCGAAAAAAAATACAAATGTTTGTTTATATAGAACTAATCAAATATTATTTATTAAAGAATAAATCCAGTGCCATCTATAGAATCTGCATTATATGTATACAACGAAAATAATTGAAACTTTTAACGGAGTTTATGTTTTGTTTTTTCCTGTCTATGCTCTCGATATGTGTATATTATTTGACTCCTAAAATATTCTACTACATGTAGTCATGTAAATATTTACATATGCGTATGCAAATGTATACTGTATGTAAATATGTATCTTTATATCTCTGTTTGTGTGAATGTGTGTAAATATGTATGTGTTCGTATGTGGTTCTTAAACGTGTTTGTCTGTGTATGAATATAAGTATGCCGATGCATATGAATTTTGCTTAGATCTGTTTTTTTATGTTTGTACGTATGTAGGCGTATATAAATAGTCATCTGTGTGTCTGTGTGTGTGTGTGTGTGTGTGTGTGTGTGTGTAAATATGCGTATTTGTGTATGAGTAAAAATGTCTACGTAGGTACTTCCGTCAGTATACGTGTTTTTTCGAAATATGTATTCGTATGGATGTAAACACATGTACGAGTGTGTGTGTGGGTGTGAGCGTGTGCCTGTTTGTATGCGTATGTGCGTAAACATGTATATATATATATATATATATATATATAGAGAGAGAGAGAGAGAGAGAGATAGATAGATAGATATAGATATATACATATATACATATATATATATGTGTGTGTATATATACATATATTATATATATACATACATATATATATATATATATATATATATATATATATATATATATATATATA
>NC_068981.1:24488392-24491092 GCF_001194135.2 Octopus bimaculoides
AGAGGGCCGAAACGGATCAGTGAGTGCCACTACTAATAATGATTGCTTTAAATTTTGGCGCAAGGCCTGCAGCTTTGGGCGAATAGGTAAGTCGATTACATCGATCCCAGGGTTCAACTGATATTAATTTCATTGACCCCGAATGAGATGAAAGGCAAGGTCGACTTCGGCGACATTTGAACTCAGAACGTAAAGATGGGCCAAATGTCGCGAAGCATTTTGCCCGGTGTGCTAACGATTCTGCCACGTAGCCGCCTTAATAACAACAACAACAACAATTAAAATAATCCTTCCTACTAAAGGCACAAGGCCTGAAATTTAAAGCAATCATTATTAGTAGTGGCACTCACTGATCCGTTTCCGCCCTCTAGTACTTAATTTATCGACGCCGAAAGGATGAAAGCAAAGTCGATTTCGGCGGAATTTGAACTCAGAATGTAGCGAAGGGCGAAACACCTCTAAGCGTTTCGTACAGCGTGCTGAAAACAGTGTGTTGTTGTTGGCACTCCGTCGCTTACGCCGTCGAGGGTTCCAGTTGACCCGATCAACGGAACAGCTTGCTCGTGAAATTAACGTGCAAGTGGCTGAGCACTCCACAGACACGTGTACCCTTAGCGTAGTTCTCGGGGATATTCAGCGTGACACAGTGTGACAAGGCTGACCCTTTGAATTACAGGCACAGCAGAAACAGGAAATAAGAGTGAGATAAAGTTGTGGTGAAAGAGTACAGCAGGGTTCGCCACCATCCCCTGCCGGAACCTCGTGGAGCTTTTAGGTGTTTTCGCTCAATAAACACTCACAACGCCCAGTCTGGGAATCGAAACTGCGATCTTATGACCGCGAGTCCGCTGCCCTAACCACTGGGCCATTGCGCCTCCACTGAAAACAGTGTAAAAACAGGATAAAGATAAGCCATCATTTACGAGTAGCCCTTAAGCGGAAAACCTGATCGGAATTGTATCGGAGTGGATCTTTACTGTACTAAAGGATCAGGTATTTAAACCGACCAATTAATTATGTCTGCCAGAGAGAAAAAGAAAAAGAAAAAGAAAAAAAAACAGACTGGAGGAAGATTCAAGAACAGTGGTTTTCACCTAGGGTCCTTATGACCCTTAAGAGCCCATATAAGATTTTCTTGTTAAAAATTATATGCAATAAATCAGTTATACACGGTGTCCCTGATGGGTTTTAATTTTTGATAACTTCCTTCACTTTACAAATAAATGCATGAAATATTGATACAATATCAAGGACATAATGGAAATTGAGATATCCACAAATCAAATTTTGCAACACCACTCCAGCATTTATGAAATATGGCATCGCTTAAATGGTATCCATTTTCGGCTTCGCCCGCCCGTGCTCTTTCCAAAACTTGCACCATAACACCCGCAAGAGTTTCAGACTCCACTTCTCCGATTTCTCTATTGATGTTCTCTTTCAGTTCTCCGGTTTGTTGGTGTAAACTCTCTCTTTCAGGTATACCCACAAGAAAAGTCCGGGCTAGCCAAGTCTGGGGAACGTGAAGGCCATTCAAAGTAAACTTCACACATGGTCCCAGCAAGATGGGGCAACTGCTCATACCGCAAGAGAAATAATGCAGTTGCTACGGCAGTGCTATGGAGAGAGAATAATCTCCCGCTACGGCAATGTCAACTGGCCTTCACGTTCCCCAGACAGACAGACAGACCTACAAACAGACAGACAGACCTACAGACAGACACAAACAGACAGGCACAAACAGTTACTTGAGGGCCCTCATAGGTTTAGGCCCGTATAATGTGGCTTGATGTCAATAGATAAATACTATAGGACCTAATGCAGTGATTTACCCAGTGGCCTATAATGCCGCTAAGACTGCTCTGCAAGTGACAGAGACCCTGTGGGCAGTATGGTGATAGTAGTATCACTCTAAAAGTTAGCTATTTTCCCTTCTCCTTTGGTGTTTGATATGGCAGTCTTGGCTTTCTTGAATTCTTGCTTCACTTTTTATTTCGAACTCGTTAGCGTTTGTCTTAGATATTTTCAATGCTAGCTCGTCAAATGGACTACCACGTTTAAGTATGGGATTCTATTGATGTTTGTTGCCTAATTGAAAACTTTTGTTTAACACCGTTTCCTCAGGCACCATTATATTAGTTTTGGCTAATTCTGAAAGAGAGAGAGAGAGAGAGCAAAGAAAAAGAAGCAACCTCTAATCCTTAACCATTTATCGATCTCGAAAGGATGAAAGACGAAGATGATCTTGGCGATATTTAACGATAGCTTTTATTGATGTTAACAATAATTATCACAGGTTAATGGAGAAACTTGTTGCACCTCATATTACGATCTTCCAACATTTCCAGTAACTGCATGCCTTGGCTCTATCAAATTCGTTTTCGCATAATTTATCTTTTATTCGTTTCAGTCACATGACCGTAGCCTAACTGGAGCACCACCTTGAAGTGTTTGTTCCAGCAACTCGACCCCCAATACTTATTTTCAAGTCTAGTTCTTATTGTATCGATCACTTTTGCCGAATCGTTAATGTTACGGGGACGTAAATGAACCAACTCCGGCTGTCAAGTGGTGGAGAGAGGACAAACAGAAACAAAGACACGCTCACGTATACGCATACGCTCACATATACGCATACACACACACATGTATGTATGATAGCTTAATGGTACTGTAGTGCTGTTTTCGTTGGTGGCGGTG
>NC_068981.1:24491230-24492710 GCF_001194135.2 Octopus bimaculoides
AGCTTCTGGGAGAAAAAAATCCAGTTACTGATATAGGTTGTAGGAGTCGACATAAGTGCAGATGGGAACTTTCAAAAATATTTTTTAGACGACCCTCTACGCTTCCACGTCTGGTGTTGACGGCGCCAAATGTATGTATGTATGTATGTATGTATGTATGTATTCATGGATATAAATCAGTGGTTAGAGCGTGGGGCTCACAATCATGATGTAGTGAGTTCGATTCTTGGACCGGGTTGTGTGCTGTGTTCTTGAGCAAGACACTTTATTTCACGTTGCTCCAGTTCACTCAGCTGTAGAAATGAATTGCGACATTATTGGTACCAAGCTGTATCGGCCTTTGCTTTTGCCTTGGACATCATCAGTGGCATTGCGTGGAAAGGGGAGGCTGGTATGCATGAGCCACTGCTGGTCTTCCATAAGCAACCTTGCTCAGACATTTACCTCAGAGGGAAACTTTCTAGGTGCAATCTCATAATCGTTCGTGACCGAACGAGTGTTTATGTATGTATGTATGTATGTATGTATGTATGGATGGATGGATAGATGGATGGATGATATATGTATATATACGATGGACTTCAGCACAGTTTCCGTCCACCAAATTTTGCACTTCCGGTGTTGACTGATATTTCGATAGCAACCGAGTGGAACTAGTTTCAGATTTCTACATCTGTAGATTAATCTTAGATGTCTCGACATTCTTATCAGTTTTTGGCGGAGCTTTTCCAATTGTCCCCAATTTTGAAATACGTCAGTGCTCTACCGTCTTAATTCTCAGATGAGAAATTATCACTGGCAGAATCGTTAGAACTTCGTCGAAAATAACTTGCGACATTTATTCGGGTTCCTTACATTCCAGTCCTGCAGAGTGAACATTGTCTTTCATCCTTTCGAGGTCGATAGAATAAAACACAAATCAAGTACTGCTGACGGTGGTGCCAACTTTCCCCATATTATCAAAATTGCTGGCCTTGTGCCAAAATCAGAGACCATTATTTTGTAATCAATATTTTCGGCCTTAATGCCTGAATGAATGTTATTGTCATACCTTTATTAAATCCATAGGGAGGGGCAGATCGTTCTCATAGCATTTTATCTATATCTGAGAAGGAGGTGCAATGGCCCAGTGGTTAGAGCAGCGGACTCGCCGTCATAGGATCGCGGTTTCGATTCCCAGACCGGGCGTTGTGAGTGTTTATTGAGCGAAAACACCTAAAGCTCCACGAGGCTCCGGCAGGGGATGGTGGCGAACCCTGCTGTACTCTTCCACCACAACTTACTCTCACTCTTACTTCCTGTTTCTGTTGTGCTTGTAATTCAAAGGGTCAGCCTTGTCACACTGTGTCACGCTGAATAACCCCGAGAACTACGTTAAGGGTACACGTGTCTGTGGAGTGCTCAGCCACTTGCACGTTAATTTCAGGAGCAGGCTGTTCCGTTGATCGGATCAACTGGAACCCTCGACGTCGTAAGCGAC
>NC_068981.1:24492720-24494723 GCF_001194135.2 Octopus bimaculoides
TAGGATCGCGGTTTCGATTCCCAGACCGGGCGTTGTGAGTGTTTATTGAGCGAAAACACCTAAAGCTCCACGAGGCTCCGGCAGGGGATGGTGGCGAACCCTGCTGTACTCTTCCACCACAACTTACTCTCACTCTTACTTCCTGTTTCTGTTGTGCTTGTAATTCAAAGGGTCAGCCTTGTCACACTGTGTCACGCTGAATAACCCCGAGAACTACGTTAAGGGTACACGTGTCTGTGGAGTGCTCAGCCACTTGCACGTTAATTTCAGGAGCAGGCTGTTCCGTTGATCGGATCAACTGGAACCCTCGACGTCGTAAGCGACGGAGTGCCAACAACAACATATCTGAGATCATCTTATATCAGTTATGTCCGTAGCCGTGGTGACGCCTGAACTAGAGTATCAATAATTGCATTGGCCCCGGGACTAAACCCAACGGTTAAACTTAGAAATTCAGTCCCTGATCAAACACCCCCAAACCTCGCTTTTTGGGCCTTAATCAGTGCTTTTAGTCACTACACCATTGTCGCGATGGTTCACAGGTCGGTGTAAAGTGAAGGTTCCTGATTTACGTACAAGACCAGCTATTTTGAGGCGAGGGAATAAGTCGAAGTCATTGACCCCAGTACTTGAGCGGTACTTTATTTTATCATGACCGCAGAGATGTAAGGCAAAGTTGACCTCTGAAAAGAAACACTTTTTATGTTGAGATTTTTAGAGAATTAAAAGGAAAAGACAAAATAATTATCTATCTATGATTATTGATATAAGAAAATATTTTATATCTATCTATCTATCTATCTATCTATCTATCTATCTATCTATCTATCTATCTATCTATCTATCTATCCGTCTGTCTATCTATCTATCTATCCGTTTATCTGTCTATCTATCTACCTATCTGTCTATCTATCTATCTATCTATCTATATATCTATCTATCTATCTATCTATCTATCTATCTATCTATCTATCTATCTATCTATTCGTCTGTATGTCTATCTATCTACCTATCTGTCTGTTTGTTTGTCTGACTACTTGTCTGTCTGCCACTCTGTCTGTCTGTTTATTTGCTTGTCTATCTCTCTGTTTATGGATGTATGTATGTATGCATACATGTATGTATGTATGCATGTATGTATGTATGCATGTAGACATAGATGCACCATACATTTATTTGTCAGTGATCAAGTCGAAGATTCGAGCGACGAAAATTATGACGTTATATTACAAACATTAATTGTTTAAGAAAAGTCAATGTTCTTTGTATGTTTCTGAATGGCCAACTTGCATCTTCCACGCTTCAATCATTTTAGCTCTTACACATGACTTCTGATCAAAACACTTGCTATGCAAGTACATCTCCATAGTGTGTGTGTGTGTGTGTGTGTGTGTGTGTGTGTGTGTGTGTGTGTGTGTGTGTGTGTGTGTGTGTGTGTGTGTGTGTGTGTGTGTGTGTGTGTGTGTGTGTGCATGTTTGCATTTTCTTTCCCACGACATAGCGTCCTACTTTTTCTTATTCTATCTTTAGTTTCCTTTCTGCTGATGAAGGGCAAGCGTCCGAAAAGTCAAATACTCTTTCCCTCTGCTGTATGCGTTATACAAATAACACCTTTCTTAAAACACGTTACTTTCGCTTTTTGCTCCTCCTCTACTCATTGCCTAATACACACGCACACATACACAAACACAAACACACAAACACATACATGTACAAACGCATAATGTGCTTGTGTGCCGTCAGACGTTTAGTTACGAATCTTCACGTCTTAAGTTCAAATACCATTGAGACCAACTGTGCCTTAATTTAGGGGAGGTCGTTAAAATAAAATAGCCGTCAAGTATCGTGGTTGATTTAATTAGCTACGAGCCCCTATGGTCATCTAAACTGGTGGCCTTATGTTCTAATTAGAATATATTATTACCAATAATTGTATTATCTCACTCTTAGATGCTCTCTCTTTCTCTCTCGCACGCACGCTACATATATATATATACATATAT
>NC_068981.1:24497378-24497674 GCF_001194135.2 Octopus bimaculoides
CGGGATGGGCATTGTTGGAAAGCGTTTGATCAAGGCTGGTCTTGGTCTACACAGCAGCAGTAGCAGCAGCAGTAACAGCACCACCCTTGCTAGAAAGACATTCAGCATGTGATTGGAATTTATAATAGGCCTTCACCGTCACCATCAGCATCATCACTATCACCATCATCACCACCTCCAGCACCGCCATCACCACCATTACTGCCACCACAACCACCACCACCACCACCATCATCACCATCACCATCATCACCACAACCACCAACATCACCATCATCACCACAACCATCACCAGC
>NC_068981.1:24497774-24498311 GCF_001194135.2 Octopus bimaculoides
AAGCACTATTACAGCAACAGAACCACTACAAGTACTACCACCGCAACTATGTCAAGCACTGTTACGTCAACAGAACCACTACAAGTACTACCACCTCCAGTAACAACAACACTAGGAATAATACCGCAACTATGAATTGTAACGGCAACTACAACACGAATAATATTACGAAAATGATACAACAGCAACATCTATAGCAATTACAATACCACTGCTAATTACCAAACCAAGAGCACTAACCACAACCCTAGTGCTGCCACCGCCGACACCGCCGCCAACAGCAACATCGACAACACCAGCAACAAGAACTACAACCCATACCATCCACAACAACAACAACAACAACAACCACAGCTACTACGCCACTACTACCTAAACGTGAGCATTAACCGCACACCCTAGTATTACAACCCCGCCGCCGCCGCTGCCGCCACAATATCCGTCACAACCACCACCATCAACAACACCAACAGTAGCAGCAGCAGCACCACCACCACTACCAATCCAGTTATACTAACTTCACTCACCCACGCCAAC
>NC_068981.1:24498849-24502207 GCF_001194135.2 Octopus bimaculoides
TATATATATATATATATATATATATATATATATATATATATATATACATACGTGTGTGTGTGTGCGTATTTAGCTTTGTGTTCCTGAGTACACATAACATGCACTGAATAATGGAGTTAAGTGCTAGTTATAGAAAGAAAATAATATTTATTATCAATGGTGGACTGTTTACTTGAAAGTTTCTCTCCGAAACAGCCTTCTTTCAACAGCCTTGAGGAGCTAATATGGGCGAAACTTCGAAGTAAACAGCCACCGGTAGGAGGCGGTGGGGTCACTATATTACATACATATATACGTACATACGTACATACATACATTTATATATATATATATATATATATATACAGACATACAGATATATACATACATATACGAATAAACATACGTACGTAGACTCGCATATACATGTGTATGTATGAATGTACGTATGTATGAGTGTGTTTATAATTAAAAAAATTGTATACGCTTTACTTTTTGAGTTTGTTTTTTTTTTAGCTGTTTCATGTGCATCATTAAATCCTTCTCTCTTTCTCTCTCTCTCTCTCTCTCTCTCTCTCTCTCTCTATATATATATATATATATATATATATATATATAATGTATACACACATATACATATAAGAATGTGTGTATATTTAAAAATATAAATATATAGAATATATATATATACATATACATATGCATATATACATAGATTAAGTATCTTTATATACGTATGTATACTATATATACATATATGTACACACACATATATATACATACATACATATATGTATATAGTTTTGCTTTCTTTTCGTTTGACACGAACGTGCAACACTCGCGCGCACGCACACAACCACAAACAATTTTCCCTCCTCCTCCTCTCTCTATCTCTATCAATGTGTTTGTGTGTGTGTATCTTTCGCTTTTCTCTCAATTCTTTAATACCAACCGATATATCGGAGTATACACACACAACACTACTTTTTGGACGGTAAGTCAAATTTCCACGCTTCATTATTTATTATTATTGTTATATTATTTTCATTATCATCATTTTTGTTTTTTTGTGAACAGCTTCGATCGTCTTTATCTATATTCGTTTCTTGTTTTCTTTGTATTGTTACCTCTGTTCCAAGTTTTCTCTGGCGTTATGTACGTGTGTATGTGTGTAAATATATATATATATGTATCAAATGTATGTATGCGTACATACATCTGTGTCTGTTTGTGTGTGTGTCGTTTATTCTATTGATATTTTGTACAACTTTAGCAAAGCAAAACGGATTCATTCATCGTCCTTGTGTTTGTCTCTCATCTCCAGCCTTTTCATCATTCTACTTCACTCATATCATATCTCTTTGTGTGTGTTTCTGCATTAATAAAGAAACAAATACGAGACGCTCATGTTGGGATGCACACAACAACAACAACAACAACAACAACAACATAAAAACTAGGGATAAAAGTACAGAGGGGGCAGCAACTGTTGCTCCCTGTGTTTAATCTAATCTTCACCATTCTCCGCTGCAAGTCCCACATAACGTAGGAAGCTGTGTATGAACGAAAGAGAAATGAATATTGCTTACGCGGTGGCTCCGACTGGCTAGAAATAACAGTAAAATACCCCCTAAAAGTCACATATAATGTATATATATGTCTTGTTCAGTTTTAAAGGACATATTTGATGAGAACGACTGCATGGGTTTAGTTGGAATGTAGCTAGTTTTGAATGGGTCTCTTCGATTAAGTTTAGTTTAGGGCCAGGAGCTACACAACGACGATGATGACCATGGCGACAATACTAACAACATCAAGTGTATTGTCTTGAATAATGAATAAATCCCGCGATGTCAACTTCGTCTTTTCATGCTTTGGGAGCAATGTTGGGGGATGTTGTTGATAAAATAAAGGACCTAGTTAATGTTTGGTGGTGGTACTAAATGTTGCTTTAATATTTATAGAAAGAAAACATCCTAAATGTGAATGGAATTATGGTAATAAAGAAAACAAACAAATACTGACATTAAAAAACTTAAATGGATGGATGGATCTTCGTAATATATCGTTGGACCGAATTTACGGTTCTCTGTTAAGGGCAGACCTGCAAACAAAAACCGAAAAGAAATAAATATATATAATAAACAGCAATAACATCCAGCTTGCCTACGTGACTAGGTTTACTCGTTTGGTGGAGAAGGCTGACCTGGGGTTATACAAACAACAAAGGAAGCGATCCATCATGCTAACATACGCACACAATTACCACATCAGCAACCATCACCAGCACTAGCATCAACATCGAGACACTAGTGTTACGCTAGTAGTAGTAGCGGCGGCGGCGGTGTTGTTGTTGTTGGTGGTGATGGTGAACCGACGCGGGAAGTCTGTACGCGTTCGCTCAACCTGCTAGAAATAACAGCCAAACGAAAAGGAATTCTTCGAATCAAACTCCCCTCCACAAAAAGAGAAAAGAAAAAGTAGAAGAGATACATGTGTTCGTAGATGCAAAATCATTTTCACTAGAGAAATGGCGGGATGTTCATGGTAGGAAAGTCTTCGGTCATAGATGAATCTGTCTGTCGATTACCCCACACCCCCTTGTTGAGGTGGGGGGTGGGGGTCTCCACCCTTTCTCAGAGTTTAAACAGCAACTACTGCTACTACTACTACCTCTGCTGCTGCCACTACTACTACTACTACTACTACTACTACTACTACTGCAACCAATACTGTAACTACTGCTACTACTGCTGTTACTACTACTACTATTACTACTACTACTACTACTACTACTACTACTACTACTACTACTACTACAGCTGCTGTTACTACTACTACTACTACTACTACTACTACTGCTGTTACTTCTACTACTACTGCTACTACTACTGCTGTTACTTCTACTACTATAGTAGTAGTAGTAGTAGTAGTAGTAGCAACAGCAATAGTACTAGTAGTGGTAGTAGTAGTAGTAGTTACAGTATAGGTGGTGGTAGTAGTAGTAGTAGTAGTAGTAGTTAACGTAACCAATCGATTGCCTTTTTTTATTTTCTCTAACTATTTAACGTTATTGCAAAGCTGTAACGACTTGTGTGCGCCTTGTTTGTTCGTCGAGCATTTTATAGTTTAAACGTTCAACAACAACAAAATGCTGGATTCTATTTGTCATGTAACAAAATAAACCAGAACCACATCAACAAGCACAACAACAACAACAACAACAACACCAACAACAACAACCATAATAACAAACAATAAATGCCGAGTGATGAGGTTTGGCGGAAGTGAATAGAAAATCATTCACGGTAGAGTAATTTGTCAAAATACTATGGTTTGGGACACGTAATAGTAATGACACGTGATCTTGTAATGACGC
>NC_068981.1:24502235-24502834 GCF_001194135.2 Octopus bimaculoides
GGGGGGGGGGGGTATTGAGTGGCGGTGGTGGTATTGATGGTGGTTGTGGCGGTGGTGGTAGCAGTGGCGATAATATAAGTGGTAGTGCTGGTTGGCGGTGGTGGTAGTAATAGTAGTAATAGTAGTAGTAATAGTAGTAGTAATACTAGTAGTAGTTGTAGTGGCGTTGGTAACGACGATGGTGATGGTGGAGGTGGTGGTAGTGGAGGTGGTAGTGGTCGTCATCGCAGCAGCAGCAGTAGTAGTAGTAGTAATAGTAGTAGTAGTTGTAGTAGTAGTAGTAGTAGTAGTGTTGGCGACCGTGCTGGTGATGATGGCGGTTGTAGTGGTCGTCGCCATAAAAATAATGATGATGGTGGTGGTGGTGGTGGTGGTAGTAGTAGTAGTAGCAGCAGCAGCAGTAGCAGTAGTAGTGGTAATAGTAGTAGTACAAGTGGCAGCAGCAGCAGTAGCAGTAGTAGTAGTAGTAGTGGTAGTAGTAGTAGTAGTCAAAATACCTGGAGATCCATGCTCTCCTTTAGATGTTAGGCCTAATCGTTCAAAAAGTTAATGTTTTCTGATATGAAAATACTGGAGCAATTGCCTTATAATACGGGGAC
>NC_068981.1:24502948-24506391 GCF_001194135.2 Octopus bimaculoides
AAACAAAATTCTTTTGCAAAGCCATTTTGGTTCTCAGCTCAAATGGAAGAGATCATAGTTCCTTTGTCGGCCGAGCACTATGCAACATGTTTTGGGATTTCTAGAAATGTCGATAGGTCTATAAACATACAAACTCTGTGTGTGTGTGTGTATGTGTTTGTGTGTGTGTACATATGATTGTTTGGAGACACTTGGCGTGTTATTAAAACCTATCTAGAAAACATCTCCAGTGTATGAAACTATTAGAAAGCTTATAACTACATGCTGAGACCCCCTTTGGTCATGACTGACCATGAGATTGCACCTAGAAAGTTACCCTCCCAGGCACAAGTCCGGGCAAGGTTGTTTATGGAAGACCAGCAGTCGCCCATGCATACCGGTCTCCACGCCACCAGTGTTATCCAAGGGAAAGGCAAAGGCCGATACAGACTGGCACCTGTGACGTCGCAACTCATTTCTACATATGCGTGATCTGAAGCAACGTGAAATAAAGTGTCTTGCTCAAGAACACAACACGCAGCCCGGTCCGGGATTCGAACTCACAACCTCGCAATCCTAAGCTCGACACTCTAACCACTGAGCCATGCGCCTTCACATATAACTATATACTGTGTACATTAAACAATATATATGCATGTGTGCATGTATGTATGTATGTATGCATGTGTGTATGTGTGTGCGTGTAAGTATGTATGCATATATATGTATGCTAATGTGTGTGTGTGTGAGTGTTATTTAGTTTTATTTCAAGATTTCTTGCCAATATAGAAAGAGCAGGTTTCTAACCTAGATCCAAGACTCCTTCATTGGAATTTCAATAATAACAAGGTATTTTTGTATGTATGTATGTATGTATGTGCAGATTTGTATGTTTTGTGTAGGCATTCTCATGCATATAGTTACATATCTAGACATGCTCATATATATTTAAATGATAAACTTCTGGTAAGTTTTACAGACTTTTACAGTTCCAGTGATGGATTGGATCTGTAGTCTTCGATTTAGCTTTCCCCTTTCTGGTTTTGAGAAGCCTAATTTCTCAAGATTGATATTTAGGCAGTGTGTTACATACCACAAGGCTCCAATAATTACAGGTATAAACCTGAACTTGTAATCTGGATAGAGTAACTGTAGATTTCTCAACAGTTCAGAGCAGATATTCTCTTTTTCCCTGATCTTCACCTTTATGGTAACACTTCACCTTTACTTATGTATGTGTGTATGTATGTATGTATGTATGTATGTATGTATGTCATTATTCAGTTTTAGTTCAAGATTTCTTGCCAAGAAGAATTGGTTTCTAACCTAGATCCAAGGTTCATTGGAATTTCAACATCAACAACAGGGTATTTTTGTATGTATGTATGTATGTATGTACATATTTGTATGTTTTATGTATGTATTCTCATGCATATAGTTACATATCTAGACATGCTAATATATATTTAAATGATAAACTCTGGAAAGTTTTACAGATTCTTACAGTTCCAGTGATTGGATCTGTAGTTTTCGAATTAGCTTCCTCCTTTCTGGTTTTGAGAAGCCGAATTTATCTCTGATGATGGAATATCCCATACTCTGGGATATCCCAGAAATAGCTGTAAGACATTGATTCTTTGTTTCCAATAATAATAACCTATATCACTTGAGATGTTTGCCTTGTGTTAACGTTTGTTGTCCTCTTTAACAATTATAATAGATAGACAGACAGACAGACAGACAGATAGATAGACAGACAAATAATACGTGTGTATGTATATATATTTGTGTATATATGTGTGTGTGTGTGTGTGTGTGTGTGTGAGGATAGATATGCATACATGTATATTTACTTTTATTCATTTACTTGTTTCAGTGATTTTGATTGCGGCCATGCTGTAGCACCGCCTTTAGTCGAACAAATCGACCTCCCAGGACTTATTATTCGTAAGCGTAGTACTTATTCTATCGGTCTCTTTGCCGAACTGCTAAGTTTCGGGGACATAAACACACCAACATCGGTTGTCAAGCGATTGGTGGGGGGACAAACAGACACACAAATACATACATATATATATATATAAATATACACACACACACATATATATATACATATATGCACACACACACAGACACACATATATATATACGTATATATATATACGACGGGCTTCTTTCAGTTTCCGTTTACCAAGTCCACTCACAAGGCTTTGAGTTGATAATAAAACATAATGTTACTATACATAAGAATTTGTTTATAAGGTTTAAATTTGCCGTTTCATATATCCTTTTAGCTGTTAAAAAAGAAAGAAACATCTATACAGTAAGATATATCTTCATTTGCATGTGCAGATGGATCAATGGTAATATTTGTACCAATAAATATATGTGAGACTACGTGTGCGTGCGTGACGCGTGTTACTTTAATTTGTCACGAACCGCCTCCGCTGTAGTTGGTTCTTTTGGTGAATGAGGAAGTTTGACACCATTGCCCTCATTTCTGCTTCTTGCTGTGGTGCAGGTTCGTAGGTTCCTCTGGGATCTTCGATAAGAACACGTCTCAGTGTCTTTCAAAAGTGCCTACATCCACTCCTTAGAGATTCCCTATTTTATTTATTTATTTATTATTTATTTTTTTTAGCTACAATACTGATTTCTTTTGGCGACAGTACTGATTTCTAAACACCGAAGAGTTTACAGATTCAGGCCCTAGATTCTCGGCCGACGTCTCATCCGCCTTATATACACAGTACACAAATATCCGCCTTATATATACAATATACAAATAGATAAACGACTGCTACTGTTGCGTTTAGAGCTCCACGTAGATTATCGTCGTCTAATTTGCTTCCTGTATAGAGGTTAAGCAACTACTATACTTAATAGTATTACAAGTTATGATATACAGAGTAAATTTCAGAGAAAATATGATAGGCGCAGGCGTGACTAATTGGTAAGAAGCTTGCTTCCCAACCACATGGTTTCGGCTTCAGTCCCACTGCGGATGACTTCTACCACAGCCTCGGGCCGACCAAAACCTTATGAGTGGATTTGGTAGACGGAAACTGAAAGAAGCCCGTCGTATATTCTTTTATTCTTTTAATTGTTTCAGTCATTTGATTGCAGTCATGCTGGAGCACCGCCCTTAGTCGAACAAATCGACCCCAGGACTTATTCTTTGTAATCCTAGTGCTTACTCCATCACTCTCTTTTGATGTTGAGAGGGCAAACACAGACACACAAACATATACACACATACATATATAATATATATACAAATGTACATATATACGACGGACTTCTTTCAGTTTCCGCCTACCAAATCCACTCACAAGGCTTTGGTTAGCCCGAGGCTATAGTACAAGATACTTGCCCAAGGTGCCACACAGTGAGACTGAACCCGGAACCATGTGGTTGGTAAGCAAGCTACTTACCACACAGACACTCCTGCGCCTATATATATA
>NC_068981.1:24507104-24509298 GCF_001194135.2 Octopus bimaculoides
TCTATCTATCTATCTATCTATATATATATATACATACATACATACATACATACATACATACATACATACATACATACAAACATACATGCATACATGCATACATATAAATGTATGTATGTGTGTGTGTAAATATATGTATGATACATACATGCTGTGTAACGTGTATAACTATCTATCTATCTGTCTGTCTGTCTGTCTGTCTGTCCACCCCTCTCTCTCTCTCTCTCTCTGTCTTTGTATGTGTGTGTATATACGTACACTTATATATACATGTATGACTATTTTTCACGACTTCACTTCTGGGATTTGATCCTAAATTATTTGAACCACTTCCAATATCTAATCTGTTGCATTGAAGCAGTCTTGCTACTGTAACAGTATTGGATCAGTTCGACAATGTCTTACTATGATAACTGAGAGCAATAGCCCAGTCCAGACGTCTAAGAGAAACGTCCTCCACAGGACCAACATGGCTTCCTATTCTTTTGTTCTCAATAATTTCAGTATCCATCCAACTTAGTCAACTGCACATTGTCGCCATGTTAGTACTATACGCTTGGAACGATAAATACGTAATTACTTATATTGATTCTCATATTACATACTCCTTGTCACTCTCGGGTCGCAATCTCTCTTGACCGCTTGTATTCTGATTGCGATGTTGCTGTGATAAGGGATCATTTGAAAATAACCAGCACTAAATTGCGAGTACTTCTTCAGCTCATTTATGTATTGCATTTATATCCTGTTGTAACGATAAACGTCGCCCTTTCAAAGCCGAGCCAGGCACATGGGCCCAGTTTCCCGGTTTCTATGGCGTATGTGTTCCTCCCACCTGGACGGGACGCCAGTCCATCGCAGCGTTACTCAAGAAACAGGAAGAAAGAGTGAGGGAAAGTTGGGGCGAAAGAGTACAACAGGGGTCGCCACCACCCCCTGCCAGAGCCTCGTGGAGCTTAGGTGTTTTCGCTCAATAAACACTCACAACGCCCGGTCTGGGAATCGAAACCACGATCCTCCGACCGCGAGTCCGCTGCCCTAACCACTGGGCCATTGCGCCTCCAAATGCACCCTTTTAAAGCCTAGCCAGGCTCATGAGTCCGGTTTCCCGGTTTCAATGGCGTATGTGTTCACTAACTGGATGGGACGCCAGTCCATCGTAGCGTTACTCATTTGTGCCAGCTGAGTGGACTGGAGCAACGTGAAATGAAGTGTTTTGTTCAAGAATACAACGCGTCGCCCGGTCCAGGAATCGAAGCCACAATCTTACGATCATGATGCTGACACCCTAACGACTAAGCCACGCGCCTCCACATGTCCTGTTGTAAGTTTGCAATATTACCAGTGTTCTTGTTAGTGGTACTTTTGAATCGTTAGCATTACTAATGAAAATAGTTATCCCTATCAATAACTGAGGGCGTGTCCGAGAGACTAATCGCAATAGCAATGGTTCCAGTATTTTCAACAGTAAAGGGGGAATCCAATTATAATCAAGGTGTTCTATGAGAAAGCACCATTGGCTGCAATTCTTCCAGTTACTCGATATGGTCGCAATTTATGATCAACATTACTGTGGGCCTTTAAGATTTAATAATTGAGTAATTGTTTCAATATCTAGTCATATTGTCATAGTAGCTGTGTAAGGCAGTTCCTTCCTGGAAGGAAGCCTTGCCGTGTGTGAGTAAGCAAGTCATTTTCTTCTACGAACATCTAACAATGCGTTCCATGACCTTTTTTGTATGAAGTCAGAGAGATAGGCTCATAAATTTCAGTATCTGGTCTCTTTTCTCCTGTAAAGATGAACCGTATTATGCCTTCATGTAACTGTTTGGGAAGTTTACCACATGCAAGGAAGCCTTGAAATGTATCTGCAGTGGTTCTACTAGAGTCTTGTGTGTATTTAAGCGAACTGCTGTGAAACCATCAGCGCAGTGTTTAAGCTCATTTTAGATATGGCCGAAATTACATCCTCCTGTACGTCGACAGAGGCGATAGTTACGACTTCCCTATGCAAAGCCAGTCTATAGCTTCATAGAAATCATTTGGTTTATTTATTTGAATGCGTCCCAACAGGAGGCGAAGACACTTTCGAGCTGTTCATTCAATATTACTTCATTTATCCAGTTGGAGTCTGCAGTCAGTGCAATGTGTGTGTGTGTGTGTGTGTGTGTATGTGTGTGTGTGTGTGTGTGTG
>NC_068981.1:24509930-24510878 GCF_001194135.2 Octopus bimaculoides
TTATGTTTATGTATATAAATATATATATATTCATATCTATATATACGTATACAGATGTATATATATATATATGTATACACACACACACACACACACACACACACGCACACACACACACACACATCACACATCAGCTATATTTGTTAGACTTGTTTCTCCAAGTGCCAGGCATGTAGCTTCATTGCATGCGTCAATGTCTCTCCGATGTGGAATTATCTTTCATTAAGTTATAAGAAGATCATGATATTCAGCAACAGAATCGGGATAATGTTTAGGCAGATGTCAGTAGTAGCCCACCATGGGCCTTTTATTTGTAACACCTTGTGTGTAGGTATGCATGATTTTGGCTCCCTACGCACACATACACACACACACTGTTAGGTAGTATGGTTAAAAAGTTCTCTTTACAACCAATTGGTTTAGTTTCAGGTTTAGCACCACAGCGTGGCCTCTCGTATGTGTGTGTCGTCCTTAGTTACAATAATGCTTATGTCTTTTAACATAGTGGTTTATGAACTGAAGCTAGATTAAGCAAGTACCAGACTTAGAATCAAGTATTATGACGATGTTCCTACACAGAAACCAGAAAAGGAATATAAGAGTATATATATGTTGCTGGTACTCCGTCGTTTACGACGTCGAGGGTTCCAGTTGATCTGATCAACGGAACAGCCTGCTCGTGAAATTAACGTGCAAGTGGCTGAGCACTCCACACACACGTGTACCCTTAACGTAGTTCTCGGGGATATTCAGCGTGACACAAAGTGTGACAAGGCTGACCCTTTGAATTACAGGCACAACAGAAACAGGAAGTAAGAGTGAGAGAAAGTTGTGGTGAAAGAGTACAGCAGGGTTCGCCACCATCCCTTGCCGGAGCCTCGTGGAGCTTTAGGTGTTTTCGCTCAATAAACACTCACAACGCCCGGTCTGGGAATCGAAACCGCGATC
>NC_068981.1:24511158-24515397 GCF_001194135.2 Octopus bimaculoides
TGTGTGTGTGTGTGTGTGTGTCTGTGTGTGTGTGTGTTGGGGGGAGTCTAGATAATCTGTCTGTAGTTGTGTATGTATATACATATACACATGTATATCTCCTGACCAAATGACCAAAGAGAAGAGCAACGAAATCATGATGTGTTTATTTATTGGAAAACTTGTAGACTGAATCTATTCTTACCCAGCAGCGTTTCACACGCGTAAACTATACGCGTAATGATATGCTATTGAAGATGGATCACGTGGTTGAATGTATAACTGGCTGAATTACAATAGCATGAAGGAAAACTGCTCAACCCCAGCCTGTGGTCATTCAGGACAGCTATTACACGACGCTCGTTAAATTAGATGTCTATGAAGGTAATCTTCCAGTTTCACATGAACGATGGGAAGTGCTGTTATACACTTTATAAACATAAGAGAGGTTTATTTTAAATAGATTCACGGTGGCTGAAATCTCCAAGTTTACCGACACATAGTCATAGACGGTAATCTTCCAGTTTAGGGGGTGAAAAAAAGTAAATAAAAATACAAGGGAAATAACTTAACGTCTTACTAGTATTATCCGTAATACTCTAAAATGTTTTTTTTTGTTTTGCTGTTTATAAATAAATCACACACGTGATTGAAGTTAACTGTTTATATATAAATCACACACGTGATTGAATATCATAGTACCGGCTGCATAATTCACTAATATTCCAATATTCTTCTAATATTAATTGACGAGTGAGGATTTCAATTTGAGGAACAATAAGTTGTTGTGCAGCCGGTCTTCCACGAGACATTTTCGATCTCTCATCCGGTACTATGATATTCAATCACGTGAGTGATTTATATATAAACAGTTAACTTCAATCACGTGTGTGGTTTATTTATAAACAGCTAAAAAAAAAAACACATTTCAGAGTAGTACGGATAATACTAGTAAGACGTTAAGTTATTTCCCTTGTATTTTTCTTTACTTTTTTTACCTTCGTAAACTGGAATAAGTCGAAACGTATAGCATGCAAAACACGCAAGTATGATGCAACTGTATAACGTACACACACACACACACATATATACAAATGATCACACGCGCACACACTGGTGTATACACACACTCGAGCACAAACTGAAACCTTGTTACTGACACAAACGCGTGCGCGCATACACGCACATATATGCCTACACATGTACATGTACACACAGGGTGAAATCATTTAAGATTCACACACCCACAAATATATTCGCATTTACATTATATGAAACCGTGTTTCGCACATGCACGTATGCATAAGTACACGAACAGACACTAGCTGATACCCTGTTAGACACAAAAACATAGTGATGCGCACAGCCATGCAAACAAACACTCAGTCACTCACTTGGAGGGGAGGGTGTTTGTGTGCATCCCCTCTCCTGGTGACAGATCTTGAAATTTCGTTGCTTATTACGAAAAGAAAAGAACTTAGAAAAAATTTCTCCCTAACTTTTTATACTTCCGTACATACATACCTACGTACGTACAAACATACATACATACATACATACATGTGTGTGTGTGTATAGGGGTGTAAAAAGTTAGGGAGAAATAATGTAGGCTCAGTCGAGTGATTGTGGTATACACAGTCGGTTAGTCTGTAGCATAAACACTGCTTGTATGGAAAATACAGATGACTCGATAATTGATCATAAAATTTATTTATCAATGCACCAAATACATTTCGTCCCATATCGAGATTAAACATAAATTTCCGATAAGATGATAGATGCTATACACTCCATTTCGAAAACAACTAACATTGTTTATAATGCGATAATCAAATGTGTGAATAAAAGAAATGGAAGAGGTAGTCGAGTACTACAATTGTTTCAAAAGCATATCGTGTGCATCTTACGTAACATTACGAATGTCTCGTAACCGTCTGGTGTACTTTTTCATCAGATACATACGACAGTTTGACTGCAAATAGTCCGCCGTGATGGAGAATGCAAAACAAAGCCGGGCTCGCAGAAAGAATAAAAAAAAAGGTGAAAGCGGAAATTGAAATCGTTAAAGAACGAATGGTGTGCCCTACTCAACGATTACCTTAGCGAGATAGATAGGGGTGTGGTTTCATTTCTTTATCAGCCTACTTGAAATATTGTTGTGGCTGCTGTAGATTATAATCGCATTAATGTATATATGGCATCAATAATGGGCAACCTGCGCGCCGAAAGTTGTGATGATTATTGCGAGGGATAGATAAATATGAATAATAAAATGTCATATGAGTTTTAAAAAAAACGGAAGAAGAAAGAAAATAGAAATGAAAAAGAATAAGGATAAAGTAAGGTGATGATAGTAGGCTACCTGCATGTATACATACGCGAATACACTAGTCCACGCGTACTTTCACAGAAAAAAAAAAACGAGAAACTATGTAGACGTACGTGTACGAAGTATATCAGTATATACATATAACCATTGGCACTTATGTAAACATATGTAAACAAATATACGTGCACATATACATACATATACGTGCATATAGAGACACACACATACACACACATATTCTTAGATAACACACACGGTTAATTATACGAATATGTATCTATAAACCCGCTACCCACGAATATGCGAAAAAAGAATAAAATATAGGTAGAAGTATATACATACTTAGACATAAATCTTTACAAATGAATACCATCGTGCGATATTCAAACAATGGTGCAATAAGAAGTATATATGTAACCACATATACATGTAAGCATGCATACATGCAGACATACGCTGGAAGTTAATTAAAGACAACGACAGAAATAAGAAATCTTGCGACAAAAAAATAAAAAACTGAAATGAGACAGGTAAAGAAAGTTACATGTGTAGTTATAGATACATAAATTCATTCGCACAAAGAAGCACTCACGAGCTCGTTTAAGTCGATGGTCTTATAGTAAAACGAAATATGAAAACATATTGGTAGTAAGAATTAGAATATAACATGACACTCAGGGAAATCGGAAAGTAACCGAATAAGTTAGTCGTCTGGAGCAAAAGGTATGGGAAGTATACTAATGTCAGCCAGATCCCCTCTTCGCCACAGAGGAGTAATGTAGCATCCAGAGTTTGATATAGTAGTTAATAAAAAATAGATGAAAAGTCTACCAGGGAACATCATAATTGCACTAAATAATATTAAATACACAAAGTACAGACCTAAAGGCAAGTGAAAACGAGTTACCGTATGAATTTTTCAGTAGTTATAAGTAGGAAGTGACAGGAATTGTCTAACAAGAAGTAAGGTTTGGAGCGAAGGAAGGTGTTGCATAATGTTTTAATGATTTATCAAACGAGGGAAAATGGATTTCTTTAAGAAGTTATCATTAAATAGTAAGTAATGTTAAAAGGGAATTAGGGTTTGTCGTGGAGGAAGGAGTTGCGTAATCTATGCTTACATCTTATTGATAATGTTGTCCTTACTGTACATGATCTTCACCTCTGCAATGCATAAAAAGCACCTATTATTATAACCACTATAGGGTTTCGCGCGTTGAATGATCAGCCATTTGATACTGTAGTCAAAACAAATGGTTCTTTACTTTCCAAATTATTTTAAGATGTACCAGCAGCCTTATCTTCGGACCTATAGGTCATGTCGTGTAAGCTAGATTACAAATAGAATCAATGCCGTTCGTTAGGCACTTGTTATCTAATGGACAGAAGCAAGGACATTTACAATTGCACAATGTGTTTGAGATCCCATGCGGGGTGTAATTCAGGCCGTTGTACTCAGGGCAGTTATTGCCTTCACTAAACACACCATTAGTCTTAAATCAGTGGCAGGATTGGTAGGTTTATCGAAGTCGTAGTTAGTCCTAGTGATGTTCTTATTCAGAAGGTTACTGTGTGCAGAAGCTGTACGACAATCGCGCATTTTATTGATAATATGCAGGATGTCAGTTACCTCTCAGGCTTGTCAAAGGTGCCCTGGGTTGTATATTCTGGGGTATTGTGTAGGGGTCTTATTAAATTGGTGTTAGGTGGATCGATAAGTCATTTATAATTAATTTTGTGCATAACATCAGATATATTGTTGTAGTAGAGTGACAACCTAACGGACTGGAGGATTTAAAAGTTTCCCTTTACCTACTAAATGTAGGAAAGTGTTATACACACACACACACACACACACACACACACACACACACACACACACACACACACACATATATATATATATATATATATATACACGTGTGTGTGTG
>NC_068981.1:24515578-24516655 GCF_001194135.2 Octopus bimaculoides
TATATATATATATATATATATATATATATATATATATATATATATATATATATATGGGTGCATTATATCTCTATATATTTATATATAAATATACATATATACCTACATACCAACATATATATTTGTAGTGCATCTTGCAAGCATGAAGTGGATTCGATCCACCATAGCCAAATTTAAATTAGCAGTTCAACAATGTCTTCACCACTTGACCCTTATAACCGCTTCTACTTCACTAAAGCTAGAATAGAGATATCACAGTACCACCAACGAAGCCCATTGTTCTCAACGATATGTCTATCCTTCTGGATAGTTGTAAAAGCAAGAACCCAAGCAAAAATCAGTTAGTGACTTGGTGACAACTGAGTTAGTCGGCTCGTGACAACTCAATCAGTTAGTTAATGAATGACAAACTCGAGTCAGAGACAGCTACCATCAGTTAGGGAGCGGAACGCTAGAATCATGATACAAAGCAAGGCAGCTACTAAAGACAATGGTCAAATGGAGAAATGAAATCTACTCTCAGCAGCTATGAGACCCAACACTCCACACTCTCTCACTTTCACTAACTCACTTTGTCTTCTCTGCATATTACCATATCTCTCTCTATGGTTTACTACTACAATACGAACACAGGCCGAAATTAACTTTTTTACTTCACACGTTCTAGGATTTTATCACCTGCCCGTCGAGGCAAGGTATTATATTTAGTGTAACGGTAAATAAATATTTTCTTCACAACTTCAATCACTATTCTGCCATCTTTACATAATGGCTACCAACGAAGAACCAATACTTACACACTAATTACGACTCCGACATTCCATCCTACTCTGTATCGACTATCGTCTTCTCATATTACGGTTTATTAAATCATATCACCCGTTACATATTTTATAGGCGCAGGAATGGCCGTGTGGTAAGTAGCTTACTTACAACCACATGGTTCCGGGTGCAGTCTCACTGCGTGACATCTTGGGCAAATGTCTTCTACTATAGCCTCGGCCCTACCAAAGCCTTGTGAGTGGATTTGGTAAACGAAAACTGAAAGAAGCCCGTCGTATATATATATATATATAT
>NC_068981.1:24520414-24525203 GCF_001194135.2 Octopus bimaculoides
GAGCAAACGGGGAAACTAGACGACAACTTAACGGACGGGAAACTTTAGACAAAGACACGATACACGAAATATTTGCAGCTGAGTTATCCCAAAATATTATAGTGGTTTCGCACCAATATATATATATACATACATACATATATGTATGTGTGTCTATGTGTGTGTATAATACAATCCATATACATATATATATATATATTATATCTACATATATATCATATATATATATATGTATGTATGTATGTATATATATCAAGTCATCCCATAAGTTCTGTCCGATTTTACCTTTTTTTAAAATTGAATGAAATTTAATAGTATTTTAGAATATATCTAATGGAATTAAAAAATTATTTTTATGCATTTGTGTCCATTTAAACTAATTAAATATTATCTTACAGAATAATAGAATTAAAATTTCTTTGATTAAAACCCTTTCGAACATGGAAGTATCCAAAGAGCATTTGAGGCACATAATGCTTTATAAGTACAAAAAGGAAACTCTGCAGCCGAAGTGACTCGAAACATACACTCAGTTTATGGGAAAGAATGTTTGAATGAAAGAACTTGCAGAAGATAGTTTGCAAAATTCAGAAATGGAGATTTCAGCCTTGAAGATGAAGATCGAACAGGACATCCAGTTGAGTTTGATGATAACCTCCTTGAGGCTTTACTTGAAGGAAATCCTGCATTATCAGTTGAAGAATTGGCAATAAAGATTAGTTCAAGCCATACAACTGTTCATCGTCATCTTCAACAACTTGGAAAGGTTCCTAAACTTGGAAAATAGGTGCCCCATAATTGTCCGAAAGCAACCGTAAATCCCGATTTGACATCTGCTCTTCTCTCCATTTTCGCGAACTCATTTCACCCTTTTTGGATAGACATGTGACTGGTGACGAAAAATGGATCTTCTATCGAAATGTTAAACGTCGTAAACAGTGGCTTTGTAAAAGGGGAAAAGCTCAACCAAAACCGAGAAGGGAACTTCATGCGAAAAAGTTCTTCTCTCTATCTGGTGGGATTGCAAAGGAGTAACTCACTTTGAATTGTTACCACCTAATGCAACAATTAATGCTCAAGCCTACTGTCAGCAATTAGAGTGTTTGAACCAAACTGAAGAAAAAAAGACCCGCTTTAGTGAATCGAAAAGGATTGATGTTTTATCAGGACAATGCGCAACCCCACACTGCAAAGATCACATCACAGAAGATTGAAGAGCTTGGATGGGAAAAAATTCCTCATCCACCTTATTCTCCCGACATTGCTCCTTCAGACTACCATTTGTTTCGTAGTTTACAGAATCATTTGTGGGGGCATAATTTTCGCAAGCCAGGAGGAGGTCGAAACTGACATTTCAGAGTTCTTCGCTTTGAAACCAAAAGAGTTTTACATTGATGGGATTAAAAAACTTGTAAATAGATGGAAGGAAGTCATAGATAATCAGGGAAAGTACATTGATGATTAAATTTCAATTAAATATAACATTTGATCACTTGTTTTCTTTATTCAAAATTCGAACAGAACTTATGGGATGACCTGATATATGTACATACGAGGTCTGATCAATAAGTATTGGAACTGTTGTCATAGTAACGAAGCTAAAACACGCAGAGTGAAGCCGCTTGGCAAAGATTGACCTTGAGCACTGCTGCGCATGCGGACTAAGTTTTAACATTCTAGCTCACTTCCGCTGTTTACAGCAGTGCTTGGAAAGAAGGCGTGTAGCGTATGATCGTCGCATTGACCATGACAGAGAAAGTTGTCATGGCGATACCTGCTTAGAAGCCTACGTAAAGTTGCAGAAAGTGTATGGAGAGGCGTGTATGAGCCGCACACAAGTGTACGAGCGGTTCACACGTTTCAAAGATGGCCGAAAAAATGTCGATATTGACGATCTTTCTGGGAGACCCGCAACCAGTAAAACCGAGAAAAACATCGCAGATGTGCGTGCAGCTGTGAGGGGAAATCTTCGAATCACCATCCGTCAGTTATCAGAGGATGTGCAGATTAGTTACGGTTCATTTCAGTCCATTATCACTGAAGATTTGGGTATGAGACGCGTGTCTGCCAAATTTGTGCCAAAACTGCTTTCAGCTGACCAAAAAGACACTCAGATTTTAGTTGCACAAGATCTCCTTGATTGTGTCAAGAACGATGAAATCTTTTTGAAAACTTTGTGTAGGCCTCTGAGCAGACATCACCAAGCTTTTGGCAAAACTTCATGTAGATTCTCTGCTCAACTTTCTGTCATGGTCGATGCGACGATCACACGCTACACATCTTTTATAATTTTGACCATCCAATCCTATCTATACTTCAAGTTTATGTATGACCACATTATATAATGCGTCCTTCTTTTCTAGACATGTAATTTCATATAGATTTGATTGCTTTTTACTTAGGGATCACCTAGTGTATGCATCATCGAGTTGTTTGGCTCTCGGTCAGCTCTATGCGATCGAATGTTCAAATGATTTTACCAGGTGGTCAATACGGAAATAAAAACCTTATAGGTAAATTTTATAACATAGTTTATGATTATATACATAGTTATTACAAGGGATTGGCTATACGCCTCGCCACGCACTGTAGAAATAGACGCCAAAAAGACACTTATTACCACCTTTAAATCTCCGAGAATAACACACTAGATTGTAAGCGAGCAAAAGAAAAATAATGACTGAAAACTTTTGGTTAACCGTGAACAAGATTTTGTTTCAAGCTTTAAAGTAAAAAAAATATTACCTTCTGCTATCATCAGCAACGTTATTCCATAATATAAATTTACGAGTATTTCAAAATATGTATGCGAGCCGCGACGTCGCATAATATGAATTCTACTTTGCAGTATATTTCTACGAGTTGAATGGATACTGGTTATCCGACGTCGCGACGCGCATGCATATTTTGAGATACTCGTAAATTTATGCTATGGAATAACGTTGTTGATGATAGCAGTTGGTAATATTTTTTTTTACTTTAAGCTTGAAACAGGATCTTGTACAAGGTTAACCAAAAATTTTCATTCAGTATATTTCTTTTGCTCGCCTACAATCTAGTGTGTTATTGTCGGATATTTTAAGGTGGTAAAAGTGTCTTTTGGCGTCTGTTTTTATAGTGCGTGATGAGGCGTCAGCACGCGGTCTGTTGGCGATTTAAAATATTTTTCCTTTTTTTTCTCCTTGGACTTATCTATTTCCGGCGAAAAGCTATGCTCGAAACGGTAACAACTCTCTTCACCGAGCGTCAAGTTAATATATTGTTTGAGCACGTCCTAACGGTTGTTCTTTTACTGTTTTTTTTTCTCTGTCTATTCGCTCTTTGAATTGACCTTATATATATGTGTGTGTGTGTGTGTGTTTGTGTATGTAAAGTGAGAGAGAGAGAGACAGACACACAGACAGAGATCGATACACATATATACACATATATAGATAAATATATATGAATATATATATGTATATAATATACATACATATATAGGCACTTTTATGTGAATTATATATACAGTATACATGTATATATGTATAGATACATATATGTATATATATATAAAGAGAGAGAGAGAGAGAGAGAGAGATACAGATACATATATATATATATATATATATATATATATATATATATATATATATATATATATATATATATATATATATATATATATATATATATATTCATATACATATACACTTGTATATATATGTGTGTGTGTGTATATATATGTATATATATATATATATATATATATACTTATATGTATATATATATACATATGTATACATTATATATATATTAATATATACATATGTGTATATATATATATATATACTTATATATATATATATATATATATATACCAGACGAACCAATGGCTCGTAATGAGACGCAGTTTAGGGCAGCTATGTCAAATTCTCTTATACACCAGATGTGCCATCAAAACTCTTGATTGGACCATGTCAGGTGGGGGAGAAGAGCCATGCGAGGAACGTGAAAATCCCGGTGGTGCACCAGCATGACCGCAGCCACTTGGCTGAAACACATAAATAAATAAATAAATATGTATACATTATATATATTAATATATACATATGTGTATATATATATGTGTGTGTGTGTGTGTGTGTGTGTGTGTGCGTGTATGTGTATATATATATGTGTATATATATATATTTGTATATATATGTATGTATGCCTATGTATATATAAATATATATATATATGTATATACACATACACACACACACACACACACACACACTCACACACACACTTCACGCTTTATGTCCTCGGGTAAGCATTAATATATAAGTACGCAGATACATAACGTTAAAAAAATAACTCACAAAAGATCTCTTTATGTATAATGTTTATAAAAGTGAAGTATATGAAACTAAGTCTATCACTCTGAAAAACAAATATACTACATACTACATCTTAGTGTAGTCACACGCGTGCGCGCGCACATATAGACACGCGCTTCCACCCGCACAGAACATCACTTCAACACCGCCACCCCCACCACCACTGCCATCAGCACTAGCTACCATCGTTACCAATTCAGAGATTTGTTCTGTGAAGGTGCCTACACACTCACTTGACATCTGATCGGAGATTTTAGTGCATTTGTAATTGCGTATATAAATGGTTTGATTGTTTTGCTCGTTTGGTTTGTGTGTGTGTGTGTATGTGCATACGTATATTCATATGTGCGTGTATGAATGTTTTTTGTAATTACAAATTTGTATGTTGGTGTATACATATATATATATATATATATATATATATA
>NC_068981.1:24525367-24528095 GCF_001194135.2 Octopus bimaculoides
ATATATATGTGTGTGTGTGTGTGTAGATGCATATATATATACATATATATATATATACACACACACGCATATATATCATACAAGCTCAGGCGTGTCTCTGTGGTTATAATCTTGCTACCCAACCCCATAGTTCCGGGTTCAGTTTCACAGCGTCGCACCTTGGGCAAGTATCTTCTACTATAGCCTCGCCCCAACCAAATCCTTGTGAGTGAAAGAAGTCCGTCGTATATATGTGTGTGTATGTGTGTGTGTGTGTGTGTGTGTGTGTGTGTGTGCGTGCGTGTGTATGTGTGTGTGTATACATGCTTATATAAATGCATAATGAAGCAAGCGCACATAAACACATGCACATGTACACGTGCTCTTACGCATTCACCTACACATCTATACACAACCCCTAAATAATATTTCAGGGTGGGGAATATTATTGTGGCTGTGGAGATGTTTGTGTGGGGCGTGAATTCTGCCATGTTGGAGGGTCAGTATTTATAATATATCTGTACAAGTATTAGTTGTGGAGTTGGACACTACTGGATGGTCACGGAGATAGACCTACTGGAATGGTGGCGGTAGTGGTGGTGGTGGTGGTCATAGCGTGTGGACTGTAACGAGGACTGGCCATCGAAGTTGACTCTACTGGATGATCATGGAGTTGGACTACACTGAATGGTCTCGGAGATGGATCTTGTACTGCATCGAGATTGGGGTTGACTCTATTGGATGGTCATGAAACTGGACTGTATCGAGTGGTCCTGAAGATGGACTGTACTGAGTGCTCATGAGTGGGGTGGAAAACTCTACAGACACTAATTATTGAACTAGACTGTACTGAACGGTGAGCATGATATAACTTCTCTCCCAAATCGAAGTCCAGCTGTACTTTAAATCTGGCGGGAGTTCTATATTTTCCTTCGCTCCAATAATGATAGAGGAAGAGAGAGAGAGAGTGAGAGAGAGAGAGAGAGAGAGAGAGAGAGAGGGGGGGAGAGAGAGAAAACTGGAAATCCCACTGCTATGACGACGAGGGTTCCATTTGCTCCGATCAGTGGATCAGCCTGCTCGTGAAAATACCATACAGGTGGCTGAGCACTCCACAGACACGTATAACCCTTAACGTAAGTTATCAGGAAGATTCTGCGTGACACAGAATGTGATAAAACTGAAATACAGGTACTACTCGCTTTTGCCAGCTGAGAGGACTGGAACACCGTGAAATAAAGTGTCCTTGCTCAAGGACAGAACGCAGCGCTGGGAATAGAACTTACGGCGTTAGGATTTTGAGTGGAATACCCGAACCTCTAAGCCATGTGCCTTCATTAGTATATTTGCAGGTTCCTCATAAATGGTCCATAGGTGTTTTCTTTCTCCTATTTATCTCAACTTCCTTTTTCTTACCACATTGATGTTAGGCGGGCAGCTGACTTTATTAATGAAACATGCTATTTATTCCATGATCCCAAACAGCAATGTCGGGCCGGTTGAGTTTCAATTTGTTGGCTACTTCTATTCGTAGATTCCACCGATATTCTTACGATTCCTCAGTCTCGGTATATTCAGCTTTCTTTGTTGTTGTTTTTCTTTCTCACGCTATTCCAGATTGCTCTAGCTGTACAACATCGTGTCTCATGGGAAGATAGCATCTAGAGGACATTCTCTCATAGTTGGCAATGATGTGGCAAGTGTATATGTGCATATACACATGTATGTATATATATATATAAATATATATATATATATATATATATACACACACACAAACACACGCATATATATATACATACACACAATCATTCACACATATATATATGTACATACGTATACATGTATATATGTATGCACGTATGTACGCTCTCACTGTCTGTCTGTCTTTCTTTATGTATATATATATATATATATATATATATATACATATATACAGATACGTACATGTATATATGTGTGTGCGTATGTATGCGGGTTTGGGTGTATATACACATATATATATACATACATGTGTGTGTGTGTGTGTGTGTGTGTGTAGGTATGCGGCTTTGCGTGCATGTGTATATGTGTGTTTAAGAATGCGGGTTTGTGTATATATGTATATATGTATGTACGCATATGAAATCATCTGTGAGACTACGCATATCGTCTCTCTCTCTCCTCTCTCTCTCTCTCTCTCTCTCTCTCTCACATACTTTTCTCACTCTCTCATCGTCTGTCTTTATCTCACTTTGATCGATTATCTCATGTTTAGTATTTTTACCGGCTGCCTACTCGTTGACAAGGTTATAAGGAAGATATTAAGGACAAAGAGAACGAAAGAAAGAAAGAAATATGTGAAGGACAAGGTAGGAGAGAAAGAGAGAGGGGGGAGAGAAATGGAAGATTAGCTGAGAGAGAGAGAGGGTGAGATGGGGAGGAAGAAACTGGATGGTTGACAGAGAGAGGGAGGAGAGAGAGAGAGACTGCAAGAGTAAGAGAGAGACAAATGGTAGGGAAAGAGAAAGAGTGACAATGGAAAACCTGGAGAGAGTAAGAAGAGAGGGGGGAGAAAGAAAGAGAAAGAGAGAGAGAGTAAGAGAAAGAGAGAGAGAGAGTAAGAGAAAGAGAGAGAGAGTAAGAGAGAGAGAGTAATAGAAAGAGAGAGAGAGTAAGAGAGAGAGAGAGAGAGAGAGTAAGAGAAAGAGAGTAAGAGAAAGAGAGAGAGAGTAAGAGAGAGAGAGAGAGAATAGAAGAGTAAGAGAAA
>NC_068981.1:24528105-24531163 GCF_001194135.2 Octopus bimaculoides
GTGACAATTGAAGGCTAAGAGAGAGAGAGAGAGAGAGAGGGAGAGAATAGGAGACTGACGGAGAAAGAGAGAGAGCGAACGAGTGAGATGGTGTAGAGAAAGGAAAAGACTAAGACAAGAAAATAGATAAACGAGATAAATGTCTTTCCTCACCAGTTCGTTTTAAACTTCAGAAAAAGTTTCGCTAATTTTCATCGTTGTTCCTCCAGCAATAAATATAAAAATTTTTTAAATGGGTTGAGTAAATTTTTCTTTCTCGTTTGCGCATAAAACACGCACACATACATACACGCGCGCACGCACGCACACATACACACCGATACACGTATACACACGCACAGCCGCACATACATGCATACACAGACGCTCGTGCACACACGCGTACGTGAGTACGCGCGCGTGTGTATGTAAGACCAACGCATAAAAGATACTCAGTAAAGTACTTAATACCTTAAGAAGCGGTGTGTATGTGTGTGAATATATGCATATACATACGTATAGATTGATATACATACATACGTACATATTCATATATATATATATATATATATATATATATATATATATATATATATATATATATATCAAAAGGATGTGTTATAATACTATTCCATGTATACAAAAACAGCCATATCAACAATCCAACATACCTCCATCGTCAGCTGTCCCACGGATATCATTATGGTTTCGACACCTGGGCAGAACCATTCAATCCGGTGGTGTCAACATAACTAAAATAAGTGTTGTTTGGGAACAATCATATCAATAAAACCACAGCTTTCAAACACATTTACCTAATGTACAACAATATCGCTAAATAAATTCAATAAGTAAATCTATAACCAACTCCTAAATATGTAACTAAACAGCGACCAAACCTTTAAGTCATACAAAAAATATTCCCTACAGTCTTCCATACTATAATGTAAAAGTGAAAGCTTAATAGCCACGGTCATTCAATCTAAATATAGGCAGGATTAAACGCTAACTTTACGATGAAAGTAAACAAAGTTTGTCTTTAGAAGCATTGAGATGTATTGTAAGATACAGAAATAAATTATTTCTCGAACGCGTGATAATGCTATAAATAGCGTGATCAGGATAAATTATCCATATAATGCAGAAAAATACGTTACCGGCCAGCCATGAGACTCGAACTCACATCTCTGTGATTACAGATCACAGAGATGTGAGTTCCTCATGGCTGGCCGGTAACGTATTTCTCTGCATTATATGGATAATTTATCCTGATCACATTATCACACGTTTGAGAAATAAATTTATTTCTGTAGCTGACTTTAAAACTAAGCTACAACAAAGAAATGTGTGTGTGTGTGTGTCTGTATAGGTACATATTGTATCCATATGTGTATATGTGTGTAAGTTTGAATATGTGCATGTGTATATATATATATATATATATATATATATATATATATATATATATGTATGAGTGTGTATGTATATACGTATGATTGAATGTATGTATGTATTATTCCTTTACTAGTTTTAGTCATTGGACTACGGGCATGCTGGAGCATTTAATCGCTTATAACGATTCCGGTACTTTATATATTTCAATTTGTTCCGTACGTCGTCAATCTCTATCAAGTAAGATACAGATATTTAATAAAAGCTAAGCTTAACAAAATTTTCATTCATTCCATATCCAGTGTCAAAACAGAAACCTTTTCAGTAAAGGAATAATACATACATATATTCATTCATACGTATATACATACACTTCTTTATGTAATTTACCACAATTCTAATCGTTGTTTTCTCAATAGTTTGTGATTTCCTAAACCATTCCTGAGTATATCAAGCTAGGCTCTCCTTTACAGTTAGCAGCGACAGATATATATAGAGTTTATAGCAAAGAAGATTTGTAAACGCTCAGATACTGGAGAAAGAGCTTTACCACTTCATTGTACAAACAGGTCTGGAGTCTAAAGTATGACAATAATTATTAAACATCGTTGTTGTACTTGGGGATGGTCATATTGCCAGTTTAGCCAATAAAAACACACGCACTGTATATTTGGTGTTAATTTGCTTCAGCTATATATTACATTATATTACATTATATTACATTAATCCTATTTCGGCCAGAGGTCAGAAGTGTGACGAAAGAACTCTGGCCTAAATAGGATTAATTTAATATAATGTAATATAAAGCTGAAGCAAATTAACACCAAATATACAGTGCGTGTGTTTTTATTGGCTAAACTGGCAATATGACCATCCCAAAGTACAACAACATCTGTTTCAACACACGATTTCATATAAAAAATCTTGCAAAACAAATATATAAACGGAATATTAAACATCGGCTTTTCCTTTAAAGAACACGCATATTCGTCCATTAATGGTTCCAGAAGATGTTGTCTATATCTTTTGGAGAAATATAACATTCTGCCACGGCCTTTTACAATTTTGATTAAAGATTGTAATTTGCAAATTTTTGTATACCCTTCCATCGCTATTTATTGAAAAAGTACTAAATGACTAAAATAGTTTATTTCCTATGTATAAGACTAGCCATATTATGAAAGTTTTCATGTCAATATGAAAAAAATAAAACATTAATTAACAATTACTAACTTCCTTGCTTATAGAGGGACATGGCCAAGTGGTTAGAGCAGCGGATTCGCGGTCGAGAGATTGCGGGTTCGAATCTTAGATCGTTTATGTTTATGAGCGAAACATCGAAGCTCCATGTGGCTACGGCAGAAGATAATAGCGAAACTCTGCTGACTCTTTCTCTCTTTTCTCCAGCATCTAGCAGCTTACCTGCGACGAACCGGCGTCTCGTCCAGGTGGGGAACCTATATGCCAATGTAACCGGGAAGCCGCCCTTGATGAGCCAGACATGGCTCGAGAAGGAACTAAAACAACAACAACAACTTCCTTGCTTATGAGTGTTGTAATGAATATGATACTGAAAACCTGAAAACGTCATGGAATTTTGCATGTGAATACATGAAAATATGTGTTCTGTCCATGACATTTGAATAGATGACTCCATGATATAATTTCAAACGATGGATATATATAT
>NC_068981.1:24532237-24532910 GCF_001194135.2 Octopus bimaculoides
ATATTCTTTTATTCTTTTATTTGTTTCAGTCACTTGACTGAGGCCATGCTGGAGCACCACCTTGAAGGGTTTTAGGCGAGCACATCTATCCCAGGGCATATTTCTTGACCCTAGTGCTTAATCTATCGGTCTCTTTTGTCGGGGACGTAAACATACCACCACCGGTTGCCAAGCGGTGATGGTGGGGGACAAACACAGACAAACTTGTAATCTGTATGTATATATGTATGTATGTGCATGCGTGTATGTGTGTGTGTATGTGCATGCATACGTATATGTATGTGTGTATATCTATCTATCTGTGTTTGGGTGGGGTATATAATGCAGTGTTACACCAGCTGAAGTGGAGGCGCAATGGCCCTGTGGTTAGGGCAGCGGACTCGCGGTCATAGGATCGCGGTTTCGATTCCCAGACCGGGCGTTGTGAGTGTTTATTGAGCGAAAACACCTAAAAAGCTCCACGAGGCTCCGGCAGGGGATGGTGGCGAACCCTGCTGTACTCTTCCACCACAACTTTCTCTCACTCTTACTTCCTGTTTCTGTTGTGCCTGTATTTCAAAGGGTCAGCCTTGTCACACTGTGTCACGCTGAATATCCCCGAGAACTACGTTAAGGGTACACGTGTCCGTGGAGTGCTCAGCCACTTGTACGTTAATTTCACGAGCAGGCTGTT
>NC_068981.1:24537447-24538698 GCF_001194135.2 Octopus bimaculoides
TGTGTGTGTGTGTGTGTGTGTGTGTATGTATGTATATATATAATAGGAATACAAAATACAAAATGGTGGGAAGTAGCATGCTTACCAACCACATGGTTCTGGGTTCAGTCTCACTGCGAGGCATCTTGGGCAAGTGTCTTCTACTTATAAGCCGTGGGCCGACCAAAGCCTTGTGAGTGGATTTGGTAGACGGAAACTGAAAGAAGCCCGTCGTATATATGTATATATGTGTGTGTGTGGGTGTGTCTGTGTTTGTGTGTCTGTGTTTGTCCCCCAACATCGCTTGACAACCGATGCTGGTGCATTTACGTCCCCGTAACTTAGAGGTTCGGCAAAAGAGACCGATAGCATAAGTATAGGCTTATTCTATCGGTCGATTAGCGCGACTAAAGGCGGTGATCCAGCATGGCCGCAGTCAAATGACTGAAACAAGTAAAAGAGAGAATAAAGAGTATATATATATGAGGACAATAATATGCAGTTTAATGCAGAAAAATTCTAAGTCCTGCGCTACCAGTGTCCAAAACTGAATAATAAATTTACAGGGTACACTGGTCCACATGGGATTACAATCCCAGAGCCTAAATCGGTGAAGGACCTGGGTGTCGACATGAGTGATGATACCTGGCTGGGTGGATCCTGTGAACGTTCAAAATCAGAGACAAGGAAACCATGATGGTCCTCTGGTGGACATTCGTCCTCAGCTGCCTGGACTACTGCTTCTATCTGTTGGTCACCCAACAGTGTAAAATTAACAGCGGGCCTTGAAACAATTCAACGAAGCTTCACAAAGAAGATCGTCTCGTTGCAACAGTGCAGTTCCCTGGAAAGGCTGAAACAGCTAAGACTCTACTCTCTGGAGCGAAGGCGGGAGAGGTATGTAGTAATATACATCTGGAAGATCTTGGAAGGAATTGTGCCAAATTTTGACTTTGAAAGCTACACCAATGCCAGAACGGGACGACACTGCATAGTGCCAAAGATCCCAGCGATGCCATCGCGCTTCTGGACCAGTTACTACAACAGTTTGGGTTTCAGGGGCCCACAGCTTTTTAATATTCTTCCAAAGAGCCTGAGGAACCTACACAAAGTGGATGTAGGTGTTTTCAAATCAAAACTGGACCTCTTCCTGTCGAGAGTCCCAGATGAACCTACCTCACGGCAAGACGTGCAAATAAGGGTAGCGACATTAAACTCTCTGATTCAGCAAATGCTATATATTAGAGGAGACTGTCAATAATAACAGTGAAG
>NC_068981.1:24538708-24539714 GCF_001194135.2 Octopus bimaculoides
CTACAACAGTTTGGGTTTCAGGGGCCCACAGCTTTTTAATATTCTTCCAAAGAGCCTGAGGAACCTACACAAAGTGGATGTAGGTGTTTTCAAATCAAAACTGGACCTCTTCCTGTCGAGAGTCCCAGATGAACCTACCTCACGGCAAGACGTGCAAATAAGGGTAGCGACATTAAACTCTCTGATTCAGCAAATGCTATATATTAGAGGAGACTGTCAATAATAACAGTGAAGCAAAACGGCGGGGTTCCAGCATGGTCGCAGCTTTGAGCTGAAACTATAAAAAATATGTGTGTGTGTGTGCGCGAGTGCTATGGGTGTGTGTGTGTGTATGCAGGGGAGCAGTGCGTGATTTGTTTTACTCATTCCAGCCCAAGAGCCATGTTGGGCCGACATCTGCAGTTTGCTTTTAGTGAATAAAACTGTTTGATATCGCTACACATAGATGCTCTTCTTTTCGACAGTTCACCTGGGATCTCAGACAGGATGTCTCGGTTCTTTGTGAATTCATTTGCATCCATTCCATGTAGATTTCTCGAGTTTATATATACATTTATATAAGCATGTGCGCGCGCGTGTATTATATGTGCGTGTGCGTATGTATTATATACGTGCGTGTGCGTATGTATTATATACGTGCGTGTATGTAAATATTGGCAATATATATACACGCGCACATACATATTCATACATACACATACGCACATATATACATACACATACATGTATATATGTACATGTGCATACACAATATGTATAACTGTATAAAAAATGTAATCTGATGCACTGTGTGTGTGTGTGTGTGTGTACGTATGTTATTAAATAATATTTGTAACTCCTCCCAAATGTAATGGAGTACCACCGTCTTTCGTTTTTTGTTCACTCACTCGTTTTATGTATGTATATATGTGTGTGTGTGTGTATATATGGACGTATGTATGCGTATATATATGCATACATACATATATTCACACGCTTATATATATATATATATATATATATATAT
>NC_068981.1:24539758-24540165 GCF_001194135.2 Octopus bimaculoides
TACTATAGCCTCGGGCCGACCAAAGCCTTGTGAGTGGATTTGGTAGACGGAAACTGAAAGAAGCTTGTCGTATATATGTATATATATATGTATGTGTGTATGTGTTTGTATGTCTGTGTTTGTCCCCCCAACATCGCTTGATAACCGATGCTGGTGTGTTTATGTCCCCGTAACTTAGCGGTTCAGCAAAAGAGACCGATAGAATAAGTACTAGGCTTCCAAAGAATAAGTCCTGGGGTCGATTTGCTCGACTAAAGGTGGTGCTCCAGCATGGCCACAGTCAAAAGACTGAAACAAGTAAAAGAGTAAAGAGTATATATATACATACATACATACATACATATATATACTCAACTATATATATGTGTGTGTATATATATATATATATATATATATATATATATATT
>NC_068981.1:24540304-24541440 GCF_001194135.2 Octopus bimaculoides
ATATATATATATATATATATATATATATATATATGTGTGTGTGTGTGTGTGTGTGTGTGTGTGTGTGTGTGTGTGTGTGTGTGTGTGTGTGTGTATATGTATATATAGATATAGATATAGATAGAGAGAGAGATAGACAGACAGATAAATAAATAAATATATATATGTGTATGTGTGTATATGTATGTATATATGTTTGTATACATATATAAAACACAGCATTTTTTTGTATAAAATACCATAGATATTTCAACAGCCATTACTTAAAGGTAGGTCACTCTTATCTGGACACCATCGCTTCTCAGATTTCATTTCACCATCTAAGACATTACACCCAGCCAACAGCACCCGAATGTTGCAGCTTATAACAGCTTATAACTTCAGGAACATTACTTACTAATCGGAAGATCCTGCCTCTCAAAGATAGTATATCTCACATTACTTACCACGAATACCTTTAAGAACAGACACAATCAGCCTACGTACACATTCATTTGTGTCGAGAGACAGAGAATTCTAGGCTGCAATTTGTTTGAGCCGAAAGTGTACGAATAACCTAGATCATGAAAGTCAGAGTAACGTAGTGATCAAACTGAAATATTTTCAGTTCATTAAACGTTCATTAAGATCGCTTAGCAGAAGGTAATAAGTCTTTTATTCTGTGTCGTCGTTTATGGATCCATTACCACGCTCAATAGACTTTCGTCGGCCCAGCTAGAGTGCTCTCCTCTACACAACAAGTTACTTGCTTTTACTACCAGCATCAGCTAAGGCGTGCTATAACTGTTCACGTGACTCATTTCGATATCGAAAATTGTGACCTTCTGACACAGTTTGACACCAAAATCATCACGATATCGTCTGAAAGACTGCACATTTCGGAAATTCTGAGTTGCAATGGAATGAATAATGAATTGCCTTCACGATTATCTACCACACGTTGTGTGAGCACCTTTGGTTTGTGACCTAAGAAATATATGTGTGTGTCTGTACGTATGCGGGTAGGTATTCATCCATATGTGAAGGCATTTATATACACCCTCAGACAACCACGCACACATACATACCGACATACGTCTCCCTACACACACACACACACACACACACACACACACACACACACACACACACACACA
>NC_068981.1:24545006-24545962 GCF_001194135.2 Octopus bimaculoides
ATTATATACGTATAGTATGTATGACGGTGAGCTGGTAGAAGCGTTAGCGATTCGGACAAAATGCTTATTGACATTTCTTCTGGATTTTTTACGTTCTGGTTTCAAATTCCGCCGAGGTTGACTTTGCTTTTCAACCTTTCGGGGTCGATAAAATTAGTACTAGTCGAGGACTGGGATCGATGTAATCGACTTACTCCTGCCCTTTAAATTACTGGCCTTGTACCAAGGTTTGAAACACACACACACACACACACACACACACACACACACAAGTGGTTGCTTTGGTGTATAACACCTAGTCAAATATGTGGGTATAACACAGATCATACAAGCAAGTTCTACATAATTAGCAGGCCTCTTGCAGCATGGCGAAATATTTCAGCAAGTTATGCGTAGTTTAATCGCTTATAACCAGTAGTTTCGCCATACACTTTCTCCTTTCTTTACTCTCGTTTAAAAGAAATGGTTCGAATATATCCAAATATTCAGAAAATATAATAACTTTATTACATATACTAAACCTCGAAAGTGTCAAGTTGCAAGAGAAATATGACAGACAATGAGTCCGCTAGCAATACATACATTAGGAAGACATATCCTATCGCTTGCGAGTGATGGTTATTTCTTCACAAAAGTAATACACCGTCTTATTTACTTGTACTGTTCATTCCTTATTCATGGTTCCTATATGTTTCGTAAATAATTTGTCAAGCATTGATAGTGTTCCGTTGCGATTTATACGTAGATTAAGTCCGTCAGTAGAAAGGTCGGTTGCACTTTTTGCTTTGGTACGCATAATTTACATTAACAAAATCTCAGCAGTCAATTTATATATACATGGGCACACAAACACGCACGCACCCCACCACATGTACACTTCATATAAATGTAATGATGACATATCTGTCTATCTATCTATCTATCTATCTATCTATCTATCTATCTATATATATATA
>NC_068981.1:24546243-24549624 GCF_001194135.2 Octopus bimaculoides
TATATATATATATATATATATATTATTTAATTGAACTCCCCGCATCCATTTCCAAGTAAGTTTATCTTAACCTTTTTGATGCGACTCTACTCTGTTCTGTTTTCTACCCCATCCTCTCTAATTCTCCTTTTCTCCGTTTCACCGTTTTCTATCTGTCTCTCCCTCTCCCTCTTTCCCTTTTTCTCTTTCTCTCGTTGCTCAAACGTGACCATCCTCCATCTTTCTTTTTTCTCACGTGACCATCTTTCCTGCACGGATATTCCAAAGAATGGACGTCTCCTATCTCTCTCTTCTATCTTTTCTCTTTTCAAAGAAAATATTTCTCCCAGCGTTCACTATTTTCCCATCGTTCAGGTCTAACGACACTCGATATTTGTTTTCGTTCGGTTTCCCCTGTATGTCTCCACTGTCCTGTTTTTTTGTTCCAAACTTTAACCCTCTATAAATCCCAAATTTTATTTTGGTATTTATGGGAGCAACTATCTTCAAAGACTCATATTGTCGGCTGATTGCTCGAAATGGAGAGTAGATAGACAGCCGACAACTGATGAAAGATCGTTCTTCGTATTTTTTGTATTATCTTGTTTTCCATTTCTTTCTCCTCGTTATTTGTGTATTTAACTCATTTGTTTTCGTATTTCATGTTGTTTACTGTTAGTGACGTCCTGCACACATATATGCATATATATATATATATATATAAATATATATATACATACACTTGCACACACACACACACACACACACACACACTCACATATACATATATATATGTATATATTTATATAGATATGTGTATATATATATACATATATATACATATATATATATATAACTCTTCGAAACGCCGGTGTTAAAATGGGGATAGCTGATGAAGGAAAATGTTCTCTATGTGGCTTGTGTGTTTTCTGTACTCTGGTTATTATTATTTTCTTGTCTACGTTTTGTTTGCAATGTCCTGTACCCAGATATGCACCTATATATACAGGTAGACGTAGGTATGCATATACCTGTACGTATATATGCATATACTCATTTATTATTTGTTTTATATATATATATGTATATATATGTGTGTGGAAATATATGTAAATGTGTGTGTATGTATATATATGTTTACACACACGCATACGTATATATATATGGGTGTGTGTGTGATATTTATACATAGGTAAAAAATACACACGATGCTAAACATACCGCCAACACCCATTGACGAGATGTGAAGTATTACCATGTAAACTAACGCGTCCTACTGAGTTCGTGTCTCTTTCATTACTTTTTGATATCATATTTAAAACCTTGGATGTTAATTCATACATACATACATACTTATATACATACATGCATACACACACGTACATACATACATACATACATACATACATATGTATGTATATATATATGCACATACTCACATGAGAATGAATGTTTTAAAAAAATGAAAGTGAATCCAAGGAGACTTGGCGTTGAGAATATATCTGTCTATTTGTAGATGTACGTGAGCTAATGCGTCAGGTGTGTGCGTGCGTGCGTGTGTGTGTGGGGGGGGTGTGCGTGTGTGCGTGCGTGTGTGTGTGTTGGTTTGCGTATATGTATGCGTGCGCGTGTTTGAAGTTGTCGAAAACTTCAAACGAAAACGGTAGCTTTGTGGATTCGTTAACTATTCACTCGGCCTCCCATACAAAGTGCAAAGCAAAGGAAACAGCTATATAAATAATAATAAAGAGAAAATACAACTAACGTCCATCACACACAGCGCCATTGATAAATGTGAGTATCTATGAGTACATATGTATGTATGTATGTATGTATATATATATATATATAGATATATATGGGGAGAGAGAGAGAGAGAGACATATATATATGTATATATATTTATGTACATATAGATGTATGTGTGTATGTATGTATGTATGTATGTATGTATGTATGTATGTATGTATGTATATATGTATATATATGTATGTATGTATACACAGGTGCACGTGGGCACACACACGCAGTCCTGCGTATACAAATGAATGCATCTTGTATTAGATTCATTTGAATCTATGAATCTAGTCAGTACGCTTTTGTTTAGGTAAGCGAGGAATATATATATACAAATAATCGCTGCAAGTGCATAACGACTCAACAGGTAGTCGGTGCTACGATATGCTTTTATAAGAGATGGAATAATTTGGAGATTAATACTTATATCCGAAAGAAGATATTGAATATCTATCCCGCCCACCAATGTATGTACGTACGTGTGTGTGTGTACGGAGAAGCGGTCTTGACACAGAAGCTCACCAATCTCTTTCAGACTATGTAGCAGCATAACATTGTTCCTCGGGAAGTCAAAGACGCTTCTGTTGTCCATCCCACGAGAGAAAGGGAAACGAGCAGTTCTGTGACGGCCACCGAAGAATTTCTATCCTGGTCAACGCTAACCAGATACTCTCGAGATTGCTCCTTAACTACCTCACTCAGGAGATAGAAAAGAGTCATCTTCCGGAATGCTAGTGTGGTTTCGGAAAGAGCCGTGGAACAGTCGAGATGGCTTTTTCTGCACGCTAATTTCAGGAGTACCAGTAACAGAACAGGGACTCATACACCACGTTTGTAGACCTAACCAAGGCCTTTGACACTTTTAGTCGAGAGGGGCTTTGGAGGATCATGGGAAAGTTTGGCTGCCCGGACAAATTTATGACCATGGTGCGGCACTTTCACGACGGTATGCTCACTCGAGCACTGGACAGTGAAGATTCTTCTGTCGCATTCCTTGTTACTAACGAAGTCAAGCAGGGCTGTGTACTCGCATCTATGCTGTTCAGCATGATGTTCTCAACCATGCTGTTGGATGCCTTCTACAACGCCGACGAAACCTGTATCATGGTTAAATTGAAGACTAAAAGCAGACTCTTCAATCAGCAGGTGCTACAGGCCAAGTTGAAGGCGAAAGAAGCTGTTTTACAGCGAACTGACGGAAGGCAAGCCAATCCAAGGTAGACAGGAAAAACGCTTCAAGGATACACTCAAAGCCTCACTGAAGAACTTTGTGATCAACCCTGGAAAACACAAACACAAGACCGCCCTGCTTGGCGAATTTGCACTTACAGAAGTGAGAGCGCTAGTAGTGATATGTAACTCAGTAAAAACTGTTGCGTGTTTGGCTCGTTGGTGACTAAGCTGACTCGCCAAGCTTGCTTGACGACGAATGTGATTTTCGACACCCTGCAGCTCGAAAAACGAGATTTCCGAAACGGTCGATAAACTAAGGGAAGACAATGAGCATGCAATAATGAGTATATATGTAGATTGGGTGTGTGAGTGTATGTATGTGTGCGTGTGTGTGTGTGTGTGTGTGTGTGTGTGTGTGTGTGTGTGTGTGTG
>NC_068981.1:24549720-24552330 GCF_001194135.2 Octopus bimaculoides
ATATATATATATATATATATATATATAAATATATATATATATATATATATACAAAGTTTTAAATTTTTACATGTATGTATGTGTGTATGTATGTATGTATGTATGTATATGCAATAATATACATATGGAAAATCCTAGAAGGGCTAGTACCTAACTTTGGCATTGAGTGTTATACAAATGCCAGAACTGGCCCCCATTGTATTGTAACCAAAGGTACAATTCAGGACCAGCTACTGCAATAGGCTAGGGTTGAAAGGCCCACAGCTTTTAAATGCCCTGCCACAAAAAAATAAGAAATTTGCATAAGGTGGAAGTAGATATCTTCAAAAAGGAACTAGACATCCTCCTCTCCACAATACCGGGTGAACCAACAGCCCGATATGAAGTACAGTCGAGGATAGCGGAAACAAATTCCCTTATGCACCAAATGTACGTACCAACAGCTGGAGCAAAAGCACATTACAAGAGTGGTGATGAGGAAGTCAGAAAGACTATTGCGGTGCTCCAGCATGACCACGGCCGCATGGCTGAAACGAGTAAAAGAGTATATATATATATGTATGTATATATGTATGTATATATATGTGTGTGTGTGTGTGTGTGTGTGTATGTATGTATGCCATTATAGACTGTTATAATGGCATATGGTTTTTGAAACGCGAGGAGAAGCTCTTGTCATAGGCTCTTGGTGCATGTGTCTACGACGCTACTCGTTATTAAAATAAATATTACACAGACAAGATAGACTAACGAACCCACAAACTCGCATACTCACAGTCATTCACACATGCGCACACAATCACACACATACTAGCTCTCACATGTGGACGTACATATCTCCCCCACCATTCGGTATGTTTATGTTTGTTTCTTGTATTTTGACAACTTTTCATGTTGTACTGAATGTTTTGAAGCACCCGAGGGATTACGCAAACGTATGAAGTGTAAATTCTTTAATCATATATTATTAGTACTGCTTGCTTCATTCACATAAAGCTGGTACTTCATATTGGTTTCAAATTTTGGCACAAGGCCAGCAATTTCAGAGAAGGGTGTAAGTCGATTATATCGACCCTAGTGCTCAGTTGGTACTTTTTTTTATCGACCTCGTAAGGATGAATAACAAAGTCAACCTCGGCGGAATTTGAACTCAGAACGTAGAAGCAAACGAAATACTGCTAAGCATTTTGCCCGCGGTGCTAACTATTCGGCCAGCTCGTCGCCTTAGAAAACTAGCTCTTCATATTTCCTTGTAAATACATTCTTGGTGACAATATGTCGGATTTCCCTCACCCAAATCCCACCCTTCCAACCCAGATCATCTGTTGACTGCAGTTAAGCCTGGTGTTGGATATGAAACTATGTTTTTATTTAATGGATATAAAAACGGCAGGAGGAGAGAAATGCTATGTATTCATTCATACATACATTCGTATACAGAAATGTATACAAACATATACAATAAGATGGCGAGGTGGCAGAAACGTTAGCACGCTGGGCGAAATGCTTAGCCGTATTTCGCCTGACGTTACGTTCTGAGTTCAAATTCCGCCGAGGTCGACTTTGCCTTTCATCCTTTCGGGGTCGATAAATAAAGTACCAGTTACGCACTGGGGTCGATGTAATCGACTTAATCTGTTTGTCTGTCCTTGTTTGTCCCCTCTATGTTTAGCCCCTTGTGGGCAATAAAGAAATAAGAAACATATACAAACATGCACACACACACAGAGAATCATAATATGCCCCGGGCCGACCCATGCTTTGTGAGTCAATCTGGTTGAGAGAAACTATGCGGAAGCCTCTCGTTTATGTGTGTGAGTGTGTGTGTGTGTGTGTGTGTGTCTGTGTGTCTGTGTTTAGTATTTGTTCCCCCTGCACCAACACTTGACCGGTGTCGGCTTATGGCCCCGTAATCTAGCGGTTCAGCAAAACTATATAAGTACTCGTGTCGCTCCTTCGTTCGACAGAACTATTCAAAGCGGTACCCCAGCATGGCTGCAGCCCTACGACTAAAACAGATTTTAAAAAATGTTAAAAGCTAATACACACACATACACATGGAGTTGTATATGTTTTGTTTTCATAAATATGAAGTACACTTGACGAGTGACAGGTATCAACATTTTCACGCGAGAATATAAGCGGAGTTTATATAAGCGTATATCACTTGAACGTGTGTTTACAACGTGTGAATTCTTCTTCAGAGTGTAGGTATGGCTTTAGGTCAGAAAATGATAGAGTAGCAAGGCCGAATGAAGACTCATAGAGGCCCGATGCACTTAAAAGATTTTGACGGCCCAGTACATATGCAATTCAAATCAGAAACAATAATATTTGTTGGCACTCCGTCGCTTACGACGTCGAGGGTTCCAGTTGATCCGATCAACGGAACAGCCACTCGTGAAATTAACGTGCAAGTGGCTGAGCACTCCACAGACACGTGTACCCTTAACGTAGTTCTCGGGGATATTCAGCGTGACACAGTGTGACAAGGCTGACCCTTTGAATTACAGGTACAACAGAAACAGCAAGTAAGAGTGAGAGAAAGTTGTGGTGAAAGAGTACAGCAGGGTTTGCCACTATCCCCTGCCGGAGCCTCGTGGAGCTTTT
>NC_068981.1:24552495-24554956 GCF_001194135.2 Octopus bimaculoides
GCCATTGCGCCTCCCGAAACAATAATAAACCATAAAATAAATGTATCTTTTTCAAAATGGCTGGAAAATTTCTTTAATTTTTATATACATCCACTTTATTTATATTTGAAATGTTTTCTACTTTTCTTTGTTTTTCGTTTATCAGGTCCTCACCGTGACACTATGAACACTTCGTAATTATATTTCCGATCATGTAAACCGCTTTGAATATTATTTTTGCAAATTTAAAGTAATTTCTTTTGTGCCGTAAACCATTTACCATTTGCGTGGTGCACCCCTTCTCTAAACACGAGTTTATTTTGCTTAATGGTTAATCCAGTGTTGTACTGTAATTATGATTAACAGTCGGCATTAAGACCGGGGGAAAATCCAGTGGGTGCAGGGGGAATCAAAGCCTTTGATTCTGTCCCCAAAGATGCACTTTGTATAGTAGCCAGGAAGCTGGAATGGGTAATAAAATGGTAAGAAGCATTTGATCTTTCCATGACAGCGTAGGGGCTATTGTCTAGTGCAGTCATGGGCATAGCACGCCAAACGAAAACATGACCTTCAGCTTTTTTTTTGGGGGGGGGGTTCTAGTAGTGCAGTCGGCCTAATGATGAACCATGCCTGGCTTTGTGTCTTTTCCTGACTCAACAGATGCTAATCAATGTAACCAATGTTGTGTTTCTGTACCCATTGCTCTTCGAGTTCTTTCCAGAATGTTGGAGAATTTGCATTTTACGACTTTTGGTTAATAGAAGCGGCCGAAATGAGCTTCTTCCACGGGGTTCATTGCTGAAAACGCTTCTTTTCTGTATTGAGAAGTCACAACTCAAGCAATACGGTTATGTGATTAGAATATCGCAGGAAAAAATCGCAAGACAGATTCTTCAAGACGAACCAACCCACTGGAGACCTAGGGGTATATCAAGAATTAAATGGTTGGATAATATCCACTGTTTCAATTGGTCACGCTTGAGAATCCAGCCAGAAAGCGTGGACGAGGTACCTAAGAGTAAGATGGGTGGACAGCAATAAGGATGGATATCCAGTTACAATTCTACCATGGACCTCATGAACCAACAGAGATTTCTTAATAGTAGCAAGACTATCCAGAATTTTAGTATTTGGATTTCTGGACGCTTGGTGCACACATATTGATTTCATATTTTGACACAAGGCCAGCAAGTTCCGGGGACAGGGTAAATCGTTTACATCGATCCCAGTGCTCGATTGTTGCTTATTTTATTGACCTTGAAAGGATAAAAAGCAGAGTCGACCCCCGGAGGAAGTTGATCACAACGTAAAAATGGACGAAATACTGCTAAGCATTTTGCCCGACGTGTTAACAATTCTGCCAGCTCGCGGACTTGGTGCACACACATCAAGAATAACCTTGTACAACACCGATAATTCTGTTCCTGCAAACAAAGATTTTGGCCTTATCATGAATATCTGGAGGACCGAGTTAGCTCACCAATCAGGTTAGCTCACCAATCTTGCGATTCTTTCTTGCGATATTCTAATCACATGTCCGTATTGCTTGAGCTGTGACTTCTCAATACAGAGAAGTAGCAGTTTCAGCAATGAACCCTGCGGAAGAAGCCCATTTCGGCCGCTTGTATTTACCAAAGTCGTAAAAATGCAATTCTCCAACATTCTGGAAAGAACTCGAAGAGCAATGGTTACAGAAACACAATGAGGTACTAAAAAAAAAGGTAAAGACCCCTTTCGGTCATGAATAACCATGGGATTGTACCTAGAAAGTACCCCTGCGAGGAACAAGTCTGGGCAAGGTTGCTTATGGAAGGCCAACAGTCACCCATGCATACCAGTCTCCCCTCTCCACGCCACTGATGTTATCCATGGGAAAGGCAAAGGCCGATACAGCTTAGCACCAGTGATATCGCAATTCATTTCTACAGCTGTGTGAACTGGAGCAACATGAAAAGTGCCTTGCCCAAGAACACAAGACACAACCCGGTCCAGGAATCGAACTCACTCATCCAACGCTCTAACCACCGAACCATGCTCCCTCAAATCAGGTACTAACGTGTTTTATAGATGGCTCAGCTCTGAAAGTAATTCGTCTATTCCTTCACCTAATTTTGTTCAGTCATAAAAAAGCAGCGCCCTTCACAACGATCTCTCCCTGAATGTGATGTAGACGCTAAAAGTACAAGATTGGTATGTTTCCAGGATTGGTGTACTAATAACAGCAAACATAGATCTTGACAGGTTTTCAAATTTGTTCCCAACAAGCCATCTACAATATTTTTTAATGGTTTGGTCTGGTGCACTACACACCCCACAGCCTTCGTAGGATTTAGGTATGTGAGTGAGTGTTTATGTATGTAATGACGTACGTATACATACATACATACATACATACATACATACAAACATGTGTATGTAAGTATATATGTATGTGCATGCATATATATATATATATATATATATATATATATATATATATATA
>NC_068981.1:24555659-24556679 GCF_001194135.2 Octopus bimaculoides
TCTTCTTCTTCTTCTTCTTCTTCTTCTTCTTCTTCTTCTTCTTCTTCTTCTAATTATTACTATTATTGTTAATACTATTATTATTATTATTATTATTATTATTATTATTATTATTATTATTATTATTATTATTATTATTAGCGCTGTATGATCGCCTTTTCCTTCCTATTTCTTTCATTATATTTTCTTTCGCACTTTTGCGCTTGTTTATACTCTACCTCTTATATTCTACCTTTCCAAAAAAAAAAATTAATAAATAAATAAATAAATAAATAAATGAAAAGCCGTAAAGACAGAAACAAGAGTATATCACCCGAAATTTATCACTTAGCCACAGAGTTAACACTAGTTCTTGAAGCATTAAGCATACTTTATACTCCATAAAATAGCATGAAATAGTATGTACAGATATACATTTAAACTAACACGCAATAATACATATACTGTTGGAGCTTAAACCAAACTTGTCTACTTTAAATAAGAAAGTAGGTTGCATATTATCATATTTGTACCCTATTTCCATATGTCTTATAATATAAACGTGAAAGATTTATGTGAACATCAAGTGTCATTTGAATTCGTACTTGTATGCAAGTATTGGCTGTGTGATTATGAAGCTCGTTTTGCAACCACGTAGTTTCGGTTTCAGTCCTACTGTGCAGCATAATTGGGTCGACCAAACCCTTTATGAGTGAATTTGGTTGACGGAAGCTGCGTGCAAACCCGTCGTATATGAGTGTGTGTGCGTATATATATATATATATATAATAACTTCTACTGCGCACACTACTACTATTACTATCACTTCCCTGTCTATCTCTCTCCCTCTCTTGTTCTTCATCCTTTCTGTTTTTCTCTCCCAACCCTCCCCTATTCTTCTCTTCCTTTCACCGTTCCCTCTCTCTCATTCCTCCTCCTTGACCCTCTCGTTGCTGACACGTGACGAAAGGGATTCTTTCTTTCTACTTCCTGCCTTCCTATAAAGAAGACGTGAATTTTTTTGCCTCTCATTCACATCTA
>NC_068981.1:24557244-24557973 GCF_001194135.2 Octopus bimaculoides
GCATATATACGTACATTTATGTGCATACCTACGTCTACCTGTATATATAGGTGCATATCTGGGTACAGGACATTGCAAACAAAACGTAGACAAGAAAATAATAATAACCAGAGTACAGAAAACACACAAGCCACATAGAGAACATTTTCCTTCATCAGCTACCCCCATTTTAACACCGGCGTTTCGAAGAGTTGGGCAGGACGCATCGTTAAAATAGCTCTTCCCATGGACCGCAAATTAAATTTGTATACACAAATTAAACCTGTGCCATGGAGGAATGTCGTGGCGGAAAAGAAAACAAGACAGGAAAACAAATGGAAAAGGCTATGCGGCCAGACGTGAAACATTATGGGTATATGAACGCTGTGAGGCACGAACTGAAAAAGACGGGACGAAGTAAGTTCGCGTGTTTGCTCGGCGATAGCCAAGGAAGAAAAGGATTAGTGACCGGAAGCATGTGACCAGGGAGGGGTAAGGAAGAGAGAGAGTGGTAGAGGGAGAAACAAGGGGAGGAAGTAGAAGAATAGGTGAGCAACGAGTGAAAGAGAGGAAGAGAGAAATATAATAGTAACAGAAGGAAGAACGAGAGGGGAAAGAGAGAGATATAGTAGTAACAGAAGGAAGAACGAGAGGGGTAAAGAGAGATACGTAGTAGTAACAGAAGGAAGAACGAGAGGGGGGAAAAGTGATATATAATGATAGATCGCTAGCCACTACACATTCTTTATT
>NC_068981.1:24559088-24560453 GCF_001194135.2 Octopus bimaculoides
ATATATATATATATATATATATATAGGCGCAGGAGCGGCTGTGTGATAAGCAGCTTGCTTACCAACTACTCGGTTCAGTCCCACTGCGTGGCACCTTAGGCTGGTGTCTTCAACTATAGCCTCCGACCGACCAAATCCTTGTGAGTGGATTTGGTAGTTGGAAATTGAAAGAATCCCATCGTATATATATATGAATATTTTTGTGTGTCTGTGTTTGTCCCCCACCACCACCATCGTTTCATGTTGGTGTGTTTACGTCCCGGCAACTTAGCGCTTCGGCAAAAGTAACCGATAGAATAAGTATCAGGCTTACAAATAATAAGTCCTGGGGTCTATTTGTTGAACTAAAGGCGGTGCTCCAGCATGGCCGCAGTCAAGTGACTAAAACAAATAACAGAAAAGAATATATGTGTTTGTGTGTGTGTGTGTATGCATGCATAGATAGATAGATAGATAGATAGATAGATAGATAGATAGATAGATAGATAGATAGATAGATGTGTGTATCTTTGTGTTGATTCCTCATCATCGCTTGGCAGCTGTTATTGGCTTGTTTACGCCCATGTAACTTAGCGGTTCGGCTCAAGAGACCGATAAAATAAATATCAGCCAGAAAATAAGTACTGAGATCTATTTGTACCAGTGATCTGCAACCTTTTTTTCGCTTGCGGTACACTTATATGTTTCTCAAAATTCGGCGGCTCACTTGAACTAAAAGTATAACTGAAATTACAGGGAAAAAAAATTATATTCAGGTTACATACCCGTTGCGAGGCACAGGACTAGACCCTTCAAGGCAGTGCTACCAACATGGCCGCTATCCAATGACTGAAACAAGTAAATGATAAAATATGAAAGATCTAAGGCATGCATAACATGCAGGAGACACTTATCCTGATCTCCCAGAAAGAACTCCTGGGAGATCAGACACGGGGGGAACTCCGAGTAGCGACTCTACAACAGATCTTGCTTTTAAGTTAATAATGTTTATGCACTCTGTTTACCAATATTCAACACGTATATTTCGCTTAATTGCATATATCAGGTCAGAACGAAATTACCATTATCTTTCTCTCCCTCCGCCCCCTCTCTCTCTCTCACACACACACACACAAAAAATTGAAACCAATATTTATACACACACACACAAGATTGTATGAGTTAAGAGAAAGAGAGGGTGGAGTGTGTGTGTGTGTGTGTATAAATATTGGTTTCACTTTATTTTTCTCTTTTTTTTCGAAGAGTTCAGTTAAACGAACGACAGCGCTATAAAGGATTATCCCAAATTCTGCTGTCTCCTTTTTCTCAATATAAGATACTGTATAGCACTTCAAACACCAAACACGCACACACACACACACACAC
>NC_068981.1:24560463-24560723 GCF_001194135.2 Octopus bimaculoides
ACACACACACACACACACACACACACACGCACACACACACACACACACATTACACACACATGCATATGTCATACACACACACACACAAGGCAACGTAAGTGTCTCTATGCATGTTACAAACCTCTGGATTTACTCTCACTGCGTGGCACCTTGGGCAAGTGTTTTCTGCTATAGGCTCTTGTGAATGGATTTGGTTGACGGAAACTGAAAGAATCCCGTATTTCTTTATGCATATGTATATCTGTATATGTGTATATATA
>NC_068981.1:24566249-24570778 GCF_001194135.2 Octopus bimaculoides
TTGTGAGTAAATTTCGTTGACAGAAACTGTATGGAATCCCGTCCTGTCTATGTATGTGTGTGTGTGTGCACTAGCGTAGCTAGGTGGGTAGTAGGTGCGGTCCGCTCCGGGCGGCACTTTTGGATCTACTGTAAGCAATATGTGTTTTTTGTGACGTCCGGGGGCGGCAAACGGATGGGCCTCTCCGGGCGGCACACACTCTAGCTGTGCTAATGTGTGTGTGTGTGTGTGTGTGTGTGTGTGTGTGTGTTTGTATCCCCCTCTTGAAAGAGCCGGCGTTAGTTTGCTTACGTCTCCGTAACTGGCGGTTCGGCAATAGATACTGAATGAATTAGTACTCCTGGGGGCGATTTTTTCTACCAAACCCTTCAAGACAATGCCCTACCATGGCCGCAGTCCAATGACTGGAACAAATAAGTTACCTACTCTCTGGAGAATATGCACAATATCACATGATCAAGTGTCACAGAGCGCGAAGAGAAACACACTATTATTACAACATGATAAATAGTTACCCCTCACGGTTTAATTAAAAAAAAAAAGAAAAAAGAAAATAATAATTATAATAATGTAGTTCAACAGACAATTGAAACCAGAATGCAGCGGTCGCTCGCCGAAGCTTATCACTTATTCTACGGCATGTGCCACGTCATTCAAGCAAATGACATTAAAGACAAGGAATGTATAAGACTCCCCCCCCCCTAATCTTTCCCCAACATCTCTCGTCAATAAATCAATCAGCCTATATATCTATCTACGCATTTTATTCTCCCTTCTCATTACACCCGCATCCATACTTCATACCTATATATATATAATATTATATGTGCGCATGTGTGTGCGTGCGTGCGTGCGTGTAGCATGATTCTTTTTGGAGGGGGTGGTGTGCTCGCATATCTTAAATTGTCCATATTCCAGCTCATTCTCCATCCACAAACAACACGTCCGTTTTAATTTTGAAGCTGTGTTTTAATTTATATCGCATAAAAAGAATGAGAGGAGGAAATGTAGGAATATCGAAGGAGAGAGAGAGAGGAGGGGGAGGTGAAGTTTCAAAAATAGTGATAGATCGATAGAGAGTGAGTGAGTGAGTGAGAGAAAGAAAGAAATGCAGAGCGGGAGAAAAACAAACAAAAACAACAACAAAGGAGTGAAAGAAGGAAAGAAAAAATCACAAGAGAAAGAGAAAATGAAAGTAGAGTAGAATGTTGAAACGAGATATTGAAAATAAAAACGAGGCTAAAAGAACACAATAACAGACAAGATAAAGGAAAATCTCTATCTCCCACTCCTTCTCGCATTCTCTCTCTCTCTCTCTCTCTGATACTCACACACATACACACACTATTAAAACAACAACAACAACAGCGGTAGTTTACGCCGACACCACCCTCGTCCCTCCCTGTCGCCTCCGTCTCACACGTTCGCTCTACTCTTTACTTCCCATTTTTCCTGGATTCTCCTCTGCATCACATATCGGTCAATTTATTACTCTAACGCTAACAACGAAGCCAGCTCATGGTTTGTGTTATTGGCTGAATGTAGGCCAGATGGAGGGGTGGAGGCGGTAGGAGAGAGTGTATGGGTGTGTGTGTGTGTGAGAGAGAGAGAGTGAGTGAGTGAGGTGTGTATGTGCGCATGTTTGCGCATGTGTGTGTGTACTCGGGCTGTTGATGTTGTTATCGGGTGATGGGTGGCATACGGGTGGTTCTGTGAGATGGCAGAATCGCTAGAGCGACGGAATAAAATATGCCTTGCGGTATTTAGTCAGCTCCTCTGTTTCTTTCTTTCTTTTTTTTCTTTTCTTTTATGTTCTGAGAGTTTGAGTTCAAATCCCGCCAACCTCGATTATACTATCCAGACTTTCCTGGGGTAGAAAGTGACTGTGTGTGTGTGTGTGTGTGTGTGTGTGTGTGTGTGTGTGGAGGGGTTCTCAATGAGAATTAAATATCAGTCAAAAACTGAGGGTGATATATAATCATGACCTATAACTTCCTTCTTCCTCTAATGTATATACCTTGCTTCTTATTTAAGAAAATAAATTATTACTATTATAAAGAAAAGATTATTATTATTATTATTATTATTATTATTATTATTATTATTATTATTATTATTATTGAGTGAGAGAGCAGTGCATGCCTTCAAAGTGACACTGGGGTAAAATATACGAAGCCCAGTATACCCATCATGACTACCCATCTGATAAGGGTACATTAGGCACATGCTTTACAACCATATATGCACGACATGATGATCTCATATCAACATATACAGCGCATGACCTCGCAGGTGGGGCCCAGTTAGAATTTTCTTCAGGTCGAGTAGCCCATCCCGCTCAAAAGGTCCCTGAATAAGGTTTGTTTAAGGATGTTGAGCAAAACACCCATGTTTCCAAAGGTGAATTATTCAATTATCATCATCATCATCATCATCATCATCATCATCATCATCATCAATATTATTATTATTATTATTATTATTATTATTATTATTATTATTATTATTATTATTATTATTATTATTATTAAGGCGGCGAGCTTGGCAGAACTGTTAGCACGCCGGACAAAATGCTTAGCGGCATTTCGTCTGTCTTTATGTTCTGAGTTCAAATTCCGCCGGGGTCGACTTTGCCTTTTATCCCTTTCGGGGTCGATAAAATATGTACGAGTTGTGCGTTGGGGGTTCTTGCAATCGACTACTCTATCCCCCAAAATTCCAAACCCTGCGCCAATAGTAAAAAGGTCTATTATCATTACAAGGCAGCGAGCTGACAGAATCGTGGGCGTCTTCGAGCAAAAAGCTTAAACGGCATTTCTAACGGCTTTTAACATTCTGAGTTCAAATCCCGTTGAGATCAAATTGTCCTTTCATCATTTCGGGGTCGATACCATAAAGTACCAGTCAAGTATTGAAGTTGATATAATCAACTAACCACTTCTGTCTAAACTTTTGACTTTTAGAGCTGACAAACCAATTTCAGGGCCTCTCTTATGGTACCTATCTCGAGGTACATACTGAGTTTTCGCTCTCACCCTCTTTTAAAAACAACATAGCTCGTAGCTGTTGTTGCTACTGTTTCCTGTTTTTCAGTTCTTTTGGGCAGTAAGGCCGTAAATGACTTAATGTCACTCAGAAGCAGTATAGAATACCACGGTGGTCGCTACTCCTAAGACAATACCAGGCTTAACACTTTGAGATGTCAGAAAGAAGATGGTCTGATTTTCAACTCCAAAAGCTGTCTTGGTTGCCGAGAGACTCTTGATGATAACTGTAGCCAGCAATGTCTGTTAGAGGGGGAAATAGAAATAGAGTGACAACAACAGATGTGACGACACCTTCTATTTGGTTGTTCTACTTTCTTCATTGGCAATGATGGAGATTAAGAAACTACTTACAGCAGGAAGAGAAAAAAAAAACCTCAGAAGAAATCAAACGAAAAGCTAACCTAATCAGTTGCTATTCATACATACATACATACATACATACATGATGGCTTCCCCCTCGTTATCGAGTATGGCCATTGCACGAGGTTTAACTGTTATCGGTGCTGTGATCGAATGTGACTTTTTAGCCCAGCTAAAGATCTACAATGTCTTGCACAGAGTTGGCAGCTAAAACCTTTACCTGCAATAGCCGGCTGTAGTTGTAACTGGGCTTCATGTACCTTAGCATATCGTTTAAGTCTACCCTCCAAATTACACTCCCTTCTACATACCTGACAGATATGATTAGAATGGTGTGTAGCACCACCACCAGCGGCCTGGTTGTCAATCATCGATCTCGCTTTATGACTACGAATATGACTCATGAGTCCAGCTTTACTGAGGCAGGGTCTTGAACAGACACTGCATGTCAGTGTCATAGGAAGACCCTTACCATCTGGAAGTGCAACAGCGATGCCCTTCCTGACATCCCTCCTTACTTTCTCATGCGCAACTCGAGATTTCTCAAAAGTAGTTGTGCCCTCGTACACAATCCTTCTCCACCTGCTATGGTCAATAGCCATACATACATACATACATACATACATACATACATACATACATACATACATACATTATGGACTATCCCGTCGAAGACGATGTATAGACATTCAGCTTTTGCCAAACGACCTGCACACAGTAATCAAACGTTCGTGCTGCACATAAGCTCACCTGCGCCATCAAATCGACGTTGTTTGAACAGGTACACTGTGTACCACGTGTCAGGTGTCAAAGTGACATCAGAGCAAAATGTGATGAAGTGTTTGCTCAAGAGCACAATGCACCACCCGATCTAGGAATTGAAATCACGATCGCTATATCGTGAGTGCAAGACCCTAACCACTAGGCCATGCGCCCTCACGTGGTGTGTGTGTATGTGTGTGTGAATGTATGTATATATATATATATATAAATGAATGCTTATATATGAATGTAAGTCTATGTATGTATATGCGTGGCACCTTGGGCAAGTGTCTTCTACTATAGCCTCAGGCCGACCAAAGCCTTGTGAGTGGATTTGGCAGACGGAAACTGAGAGAAGCC
>NC_068981.1:24571226-24574271 GCF_001194135.2 Octopus bimaculoides
ATATATACGTACGCACACACACATATATACATAAATGTATGCATATACGTACATATGAATGTATGTATTATGTGTGTGTGTATATGTGTGTGTGTGTGTGTGTGTGTGTGTGTGTGTGTGTGTGGGAACGTAGGTACTGCGTAAGAAACAAAAAATTGAAAACAAACATCATGAGGCATTCAAGAAGAATTTGAAGGAGAACGGAATAGATCTCTTAAAACACAAACTATGAGAAATACGAGAAACAAAACAATGTTTGTAATTTAACAGCAAACAATGAACTTATTCACTGTAGAGGTTGTTGAACCAAAACGGTGTGGAGGCATGGAGATGTCGTGTCAGTTACGTAACGTGAAGCATTTTGCCAAAGAAAGGCCAATTGACGTACATTCCAACAATTATGGCTATCTCCAATAAATCAACAATTTCCTCCGTATTTCAATCCTTAAATTCGATATAACCAAAACTTCAAAGAAAACAACGCTGTACAATTCCTCTTTACTATTTATGTCACCGGGAGCCTCATATCTAAGGTCTTTCGGAAAGAGGATCTTATTGTTTTGGAGTATATAATTTTTACTAATTTTTTGGCAAGGCCAGCAATTTTGAGGGGAGCGGGGTAAGTCGATTACCGACCCAGTACTCAGCTGGTATTTTATTTAATCGATCTCAAAAGATGAAAGGCTAAGGTCAACATCAGCAGCATTTGAACTCAGAACGTATAGCCGTAAGAAAAGCTGCTGAGCATTTTGTCCGGCATGCTGTAACTATTCTGCCAGCTTGACGCCCTATTTTCTGGAGTCTATAACGATCTCTGCTTCATGAGTCCATGGAATTGGTTGGTCTCGTATCTCGATATCATAAAGGCCTCTTTTACTCGAAGCTAGCTTGGTCTGTTACCTCCACCACAGAAATACCTCCGCTGACCCATTCGTCTCGCCACCTCTCGTCATTCGTTTTGCGTTCAACTTCAGCGGCACCATTCTAACCATTATGCCCAATCCTTCGCCTCTAGTAGACTACTACCTTGGAGTCTTCTTCCTGCTCACGTCTCTCCTGAAAGTGTTTTTTGAGCTCCAAAAATTCAAACGGAATGTTAACGGCACATGGCCATTTCCAGTCTGGAAGGTTAGCAAAAGTCATGGGCATTGCTCCATTCTCCAGACTCAGCTAGTAAAAGAGAGAGAGAGAGATGGTTAAATATATATAAAGGGAGTGAGATGGTTAAATATATATAAAGGAGTGAGATGGTTAAATATATCGTAGAACTTCGTATTTGGATCCTGACGTCTGTTTACCCCCATTGTATATAGTTTCTTCCTTCTGCGAAATGACTGAAGCCAAAACTGTCAACGGCCCTCTAATGAAAGGTGTCTTCCACAAATAACCGTCTCCTTAAATATATTTTTATTAGGATAAATATATGTGGTGTCATGTACGTATGTATATTCTCCTCTATTTTTGATTATTAGAATTTTTCCTGTAAGGAAGGGACTGATTTCTAGTAAAGACACAAAACTCCATCGCTGGAATGAAGATAACAAAACACATTCTCATTTTAAACTTGCAAACAAAAACCCCAAAAACCCAAATATTTTTACTGTTCCAGTTATAGACTGTATTTGTAATATGTGTGTTATCGTGTTTATTTCTTTTTTTAGAAAACCCCAGCTTATTCAGATTGTCACCTAGATATTTACTAACAAAACCACGTGCACCAATTATCATTGGTATAAATGTAGATTAATAATATGGATATAGAAGCTGAAGTTTCACAGCTGTTGTCCTCTTTCTCTTTGATTTTCGAAGAGGTATTCACAGTAGCGGGGCAGCTGCCCTCTGTAACGATACATATTTTTCTCCCCTCAACAACTATATCTCGCCTGTTACTTTTGTACTTGGTAGAAGTTTTAATGGGAATGTTCCACCAATATTCTTCATGCTGATGTTTAAGTATATATTTAACTACACTAGGGTTCTCTATATTCATCCCAGGACAGTCATGTTCTTTTCTTCGATGGCACTTTATATTGTTTTGTCGGCAACATCATGAGGCATTGGGAACTGGTACTTTATTGACATTTTAGGGCAACTGCTGATCACGTGTGTGATTTTTTCTACAGGAATGTGGCATAATGGACATTTTCGGTTGCATCTTGGAGCTCCAGGGGTTTCGCCGTTTCTCTTGCTTATCAGTCATTTTTTTTTTACAGCAATCCCCTGTTCTTGGGTTGCAAAGGCACAGCCTTCGAAGTGTAATGTGATGTAGCAGTTTACATATGTATGTGTGTGTGTGTGTGTGTGTGTTTATGCATGTATGTAATGCGTATTCGTCTTTTATCCTCTACTTTTTACTTATTTCAGTCATTAGACTGCGGCCATGCTGGGGCACCGTCCTGAAAAATTTTAGTCGAACGAATCAATCCCCAGTACTTCATTTTTTAAAAAAGCCTGGTACTTATTCTATCGGTACTTATTCTGAGCCCGGAACCATGTGGTTGGGAAGCAATCTTCTTATCACACAGCCATACTTGCACCTATGCAGTCACGCCTGCGCCTATGTATGTATGTATGTATGTATGTATGTATGTATGTATGTGTATGTAAGTGTTTGTGTGTGTATGTATGTGTGTATGTGTATGCATCTATGTATGTATGTATGTGTGTGTGTATGTATGTGTGTATGTATGTATGTATGTATTTGTGTGTGTATGTATGTGTATGTAAGTGTTTGTGTGTGTGAGTATTTGTGTGTGTATGTATATGTGTATGTATATGCATCTATGTATGTATGTGTGCGTGTATGTATGTATGTATGTGTGTGTATGTATGTGTCTGTGTGTGTATGTATGTGTCTATGTGTATGTATGTATGTGTGTATGCATGTATGCATGTGTTTATGTATGTGTGTGCATGCATGTATGTATGTATGTATGTATGTATATATGTATGTTTGTGTGTGTGTATATATATATGTGTGTATGTGTGTGTGTGGATGTATGTGTGAGAAACCTGTGTATGTGTAGTGTGTTTGTTGTGTGTGTA
>NC_068981.1:24574789-24577532 GCF_001194135.2 Octopus bimaculoides
AGTGTGTGCGCGCCTGTGTGTATTACACATCTACATGTGACTACATGTATTGTATGTATGTATGTATGCATGTATATATGTATGTATGTATGTATGTATGTATGTATATATGTATGTTTGTGTGTGTGTATATATATATGTGTGTATGTGTGTGTGTGGATGTATGTGTGAGAAACCTGTGTATGTGTAGTGTGTTTGTTGTGTGTGTATGTGTGTGTGTGTGTGTGTATGTGTGTGCGCGTGTGTCTATATTCATATTACGAGAAAAAGTGAGAATATGAAAATATAGAAGGCAAAGGAATGACAAAGGAGAACGAAAATGAGGGGAGTAGTAAGAGAGAGAGAGAGAGAGAGAGAGAGAGAAAGAGAGTGAGGAGAGAGAGAGAGAGAGAAAGAGAGTGAGGAGAGAGAGAGTAAAAGTGTGATACAAACTTGTGTGTGTGTGTGTGTGTGTATATATGAGTGTATGTATGTGTATGCGTGTTGTAGCGTCGAGGGAAATGTATGAGTAAAAAAAAATGAGTACGTGCGTATGTGTGTGCGTGCGTGTGTGTGTGAGAGAAAGAGGGAGAATGAAAGAAAGAAAGAAAGAAAGAGATCATGGAATGCAATGGAAGAATGTGTGTGTGTCTGAGTGTTTGTGATTGATGACTGGAATGACTGAGTCTTTATGTGACGAAAGCCAAGTTAAAAATATAGTAAAATAAATGCGTGTAAACTTCTTTGTGTGTATATATATGTGTATGTGTGTTCGTGTTATTTCTTTGTATGTGTGGGCATGTGATGTGTGTGTGTGTGTGTGTGTGTGTAAATATGTGTGTTATCTGTGTGATGTAGTTGTGTGTGTGTGTATGTGTGTTGGCGTTTGTGATTGATGTGATTGTACATGTGTGTGTGTGTATTTATGTGTGTACCGTCTTGATATGTGGGTTGAGTAATAGATCTGTGCTGTCAGCACTATTACACGAATGTGTTTGTTTGTTGGTGCGTGCGTGCGTGCGTGCGTGTGTGTGTGTGTGTTTGAAAACTGTGTCATCCAGAGCGAGAAAATATGAATGAAAGAGAGTATCGAAAAATGATTGAAAAACGTGGGTGAACAAACGTGTATGTATAAATGTGTGTGTGTGTGTATGTGTGTGTATGTGTGTGTGTGTGTGTGTGTGTCTGTGTGTATGCATGTGATGTGCCAGTGTTTGTAGGGTAGTGTGAGTGGGTGTGTAAATGTATGCGCGATAAAATTATGTCGGGTAGAGCGAGAGAAAAATGAATGAAAGGCATTATAAATAATACAGAACAAAAGAGATGGGTAGAGGGGTAGATGGGTAGATGGGTAGATAGGGGAAGAGCGAAAGAGAAAGATAGAATGATAGGTAAATGCTGGAATAGAGTGTAAAGAGAAATATCGCAAGGTTAGGTGGTATCTATCTATCTATCTATCTATCTATCTATCTATCTATCTATCTATCTAAATGTCTGTCTGTCTGTCTGTCTGTCTTCTGTCTGTCTATATCTACATCTATATGTGTGTGTCTGTATGTATACATATGTGTGTTTGTGTGTAAGGAGTGGCTGTGTGGTAAATAGCTTGCTTACCAACCACATGGCTCCGGGTTCAGTCCCACTGCGTGGCATCTTGAACAAATGTCTAAAAGCCTTGTGAGTGGATTTGGTAGATGGAAACTGAAAGAAGCCCGTCATGCATGTATGTATGTATGTATGTGTGTGTGTATGTTTGTGTGTCTGTGTTTGTCCCCCCAACACCGACGACCGATGCGGGTGTGTTTACGTCCCCGTAACTTAGCGGTTCGGCAAAAGAGGCCGATAGAATAAGTACTAGGCTTACAAAGAATAAGTCCTGGGGTCGATTTGATCGACTAAAGGTGGTGCTCCAGCATGGTCGCAGTCAAATGACTGAAACAAGTAAAAGAGTAAACAGTATACATTCTATACACACATATATATATACATGCACATACACACAGGCACACATACACATATATATATATACACACATATATACATACACACACACATATGCTCCTGTATAAGAGTATATAAGCTTGCACCTCCTCTGCCAAGCCATGTCGAGCCAGTGTGGTAGAGGGTAGAGTAGGCTCATCAAAGTAGTGTGTGATCTGAAGCTCAAATTCACAGCCTTCCACATCAGACTGTAGTTGGTGGAGAGAACTTCTCTTTATTCTTGCACTCCATGACAGAAGAGTTTATGACCGGCTCACCATGGCAACTCTTATACACCGATGATATAGTTATCATAGTTGAATCTATCGAGAATTTTTATCGGAAAACTTACAGAACCTAGTGCTGCGGTTCTCGACCAGAGTCCATATGGCTCCTGGGGATCCATATAAGATTTTTTAGGGGTCCACTCTACAAAATAGTAAATTGAGGATTCACAATATTATTCTAAGGGCTCCTGAAAAAGATTTGTTCTAGATGTGTATGTATTGGTATACATTGCGAGAAACAGCTAGTTTCTTTATCTGACATTTTACATAATAGGCGCAGGAGTGGCTGTGTGGTAAGTAGCTTGCTTACCAACCACATGGTTCCGGGTTCATTCCCACTGCGTGGCACCTTGGGCAAGTGTCTTCTACTATAGCCTAGGGCCGACCAAAGCCTTGTGAGTGGATTTGGTAGACGGAAACTGAAAGAAGCCTGTTGTATATATGTACTTCTCCACGTCTGGCTGTACAGCCTTTTTGTTTCTTTATTTCACCGTTTC
>NC_068981.1:24577807-24579635 GCF_001194135.2 Octopus bimaculoides
AGTCATGTACCCAGATATGCATCTATATATACATGTAGATGAAGGTATGTACATACATGTACATATATATGCATATACTCATATATTATTTATATATGTATATATATGTATTTGTGTGTGTGTTTGTGTGTCTGTGTTTGTCCTCCCAACATCGCTTGACAACCGATGCTGGTGTGTTTACGTCCCCGTAACTTAGCAGTTCGGCAAAAGAGACCGATAGAATAAGTACTAGGCTTACAAAGAATAAGTCCTGGGGTAGATTTGCTCGACTAAAGGTGGTGCTCCAGCATGGCCGCAGTCAAATGACTGAAACAAGTAAAAGAGTAAAAGAGAGTAATTCAACACACAAAAGTTAACTGGGTAAAAAAACAAAATAGGAATTTTGAAAGAAGATTCTATAAAGCTAATTTTTAAACATCGAATGGCTGGCTATGCGGTGGGGGTCCATTAGAATAGAATAGTAATCAAAGGTGTCTGTAGACAACAAATGGTTGAGAACCACTGACTTAGTGCCAAAAGCTCTCGGATTAAACCTAGTAAAGACAATAAAGTTTTGATAAGACATAAAGACAGGACCGCAGTGCCATCAAGGAAATGACCGTGCACGATATTCAGAAAAAGACTGGGTTCCATAGACTGAACCCAGTGTAAACCAGTCATGCAGTGAATCGAAGATAGGCAATCCAATAGACATATATACAGACGAATGTGTATGTATGTGTGTGTGTGTGTGTGTATCTATTTATGGAGAGAGGGGGAGGGAGGGAGTGAAGGAGGGAAAGAGAGATACGCTCACACATTGATGTGTGCTTGAATGTCCTCATTGAATGAATAGAATGCATATTGAAAAGAAGGAGGATGAACTTTAAGTGGAAATAGGATGGGGCCCAGCCACTGAAGTTGGGTAAGCTGCATGCTCGAAAGGGCCAGTAAGAACATTAGCAGTCCGTCGGTTGCGACGACCAGGGTTCCAGTTGATCCGTTCAATGTGGTAATAGCCTGCTTCGTGCAATTAACGTGCAAGAAGCTCAGGGAGATCGAGCGTGACACAGAAAGTGATAATGCTAACCCTTTGAAATTACAGGCCATACTCAATTATGTCAGCTGAGTGGACTGGAGCAACGTGAAATAAAGTGTCTTGCTGAAGGACACAACGTCTCGCCAGGAATCGAACTCACGCAAGGCCACGCGCTCACGCCAGTAAGAATATGGAAATAGGAAAGTTAGCGTGACTATCAGAGTCGATAAGATAATAAAAAATATCTGGGCGCAGGAGTGGCTGTGTGGTGAGTAGCTCGCTTACCAACCACATAGTTCCGGGTTCAAATGACTGAAACAAGTAAAAGAGTAATCATCAGATAAAAGAATACATGTGAAATAGATTCCTTCAGTTTTCTAGAAGGTCCCCTAGAAATTGCTGGTAGCTTTATGTTACCTAGGTGACATAATTAATTAGATATGGAGATGAGGGGGAAAAAGTTAAAGAAGATGTAATTTCTACTGGCAACAAAGGATTTCTTTCCCAGAGTTAAAGACAAGAATGTACGACGCTTCTGTACGAAGTTCGAATTTACATGGTAAGCGAAAATGTGGGCCGTGTCATGAATGCTGAGAATTTATGAAGGTTGCAATGGAATAAGGTGAAGCAAGGTCCACTGCAGGTGAGGGACTCATGAGGAGGGGGCCAGTATGCGTCTGGTACTTAATTTCTCGACCCCGAAAGGATGAAAGGCAAAGTTGACCTCGGCAGAATTTGAACTCAGAACGTTAAGACAGACGAAATACCGCCAAGCATTTCGCCCGGTGTGCTAACTCATTTATATATATA
>NC_068981.1:24581927-24582599 GCF_001194135.2 Octopus bimaculoides
TATATATATATATATATATATGTTGTTGTACTTGGGGATGGTCATATTGCCAGTTTAGCCAATAAAAACACACGCACTGTATATTTGGTGTTAATTTGCTTCAGCTTTATATTACATTAATCTTAATCTTATTTCGGCCAGAGTTCTTTCGTCACACTTCTGTGACCTCATCAGTGGTCCTTTGTTTCCTTCCTTCTTATGTGTGTCTCACCTTGATCATACCTAACACGTAAATTGCCTCGTTATCCATATCAACAAACGACGTCATGTCTTTTGTTTGTGTCCATTCTGTAATGCAATTAAATCTGTGGTAGAATTCTTCTCTCCCATCCTAATAAAAGACAATCAGCCGTTTTAAAATTGTGATTCTCGTGTACTCCCTCCCACCGTCTTTCCTCCTGTTCTCTGTCTCCCACCTCCCTACGTTCCTCCCTACTCAATCTTCTGCTCAAACCTACCCCCCCCCCGCCACCGCCATTATCATTACAAACTCCCATCTTTCTTTCCCATCTCTCTCTCTCTCTCTTTCTCATTTCTCTTTTCTCTCCTCTCTATTTTCACTCCCTTCTCACACTTAATTCTTTTGTTATCTCTATTCTCTTTCTTTCATTTTATTTTTATTTATATTTTTATTTATATTTTTAATTCCATCCCCATTCGTTCTTCTCTCTC
>NC_068981.1:24582609-24586952 GCF_001194135.2 Octopus bimaculoides
TTATCATTACAAACTCCCATCTTTCTTTCCCATCTCTCTCTCTCTCTCTTTCTCATTTCTCTTTTCTCTCCTCTCTATTTTCACTCCCTTCTCACACTTAATTCTTTTGTTATCTCTATTCTCTTTCTTTCATTTTATTTTTATTTATATTTTTATTTATATTTTTAATTCCATCCCCATTCGTTCTTCTCTCTCTCTCTCTCTCTCTCTCTCTCTCTCACTGCCTCTCTCTCCCACTCTCTCTCTCTCGCTCTCTCTCTCTCTCTGTCTTTCTGTGAATTTTTCTATCCTACTGTCTTCTCTCTCCGTTTTCTCTTCCTTTCTCTTTTTCTTCTTCTTTTTCTTCTTCTTTCTTCTTTCTTCTTCTTCTTCTTCTTCTTTTTCTTCTTCTTCATCATCATTTTCTTCTTCTTCTTCATCATCATCATCATTTTCTTCTTCTTCTTCTCCTCCTCCTCCTCCTCCTCCTCCCCCCTTCCTTCTCTTTCCTCGTTCACAGTTTCACGTCTTTACTCCTTCCTCTGATTATATGTTTTAACTATAACTATCCTCCCACCACACCCCATTGTGTTGTTTCAAGCGATTTTGTTGTTTTTTCCTTTCCTTTCTTTTCGTTGTCTTCTGTTGTTGTTACTGTTGTTTTTTAGTTCCATAAGATACGAGGCAGAAATGACCGCAAAATTTGTGAGAAAAAGGGCCGTTGATTAGAATGATCCTATTTCTTTATTTTACTATATTATCGACCTTCCAGAACGATGAAAGATTTTGTGGACCTTAGTGAGATTTAACCCTTTAGCACTTAAACCAACCTTATCAGGCCAAAATATTCTACCTGTTTTCTATTCAAACTGGTCAAATCTTGCCTTTCATACCGACCCTACAATCTGATTGCCAAAATATACAATCACATCATCGGAATCTTGAAGCTATGAGCACATAATTAATTCAAATTAATGTGAATAATTAAGAACAATCTGAATGCCAAAAAAGTTAAACCAGGAATATGAAGGTACGTAACTAAAATATTAGTGACCAGTTTGCAGATGTGTGACGAATATTTCGGACTCAAGAAGCGGACGAAACATTAGTAAAATGAATTTTCTACAACGATATAATTGTACAATTCAGATCAGTTCCGGTTGCTGCATAATTCAGAAATCGGCAGAGGTAAAGATTACGCACGCTCCCCGTTTTCGGCGTAATCCTGTTGTTGTTGGCACTCCGTCGAGGGTTCCAGTTGATCCGATCAACGGAACAGCCTGCTCGTAAAATTAACGTGCAAGTGGCTGAGCACTCCACAGACACGTGTACCCTTAACGTAGTTCTCGGGGATATTCAGCGTGACACAGTGTGACAAGGCTCACCCTTTGAATTACAGGCACAACAGAAACAGGAAGTAAGAGTGAGAGAAAGTTGTGGTGAAAGAGTACAGCAGGGTTCGTCACCATCCCCTGCCGGAGCCTCGTGGAGCTTTTAGGTGTTTTCGCTCAATAAACACTCACAACGCCCGGTCTGGGAATCGAAACCGCGAGCCCGCTGCCCTAGCCACTAGGCCATTGCGCCTCCACCGGCGTAACCCTAACCCTAACCCCAACCCTAGCCCTAACCTAAACCCTAACCCTAAACACCAGGTGTGTGTATTCTTTACTTTCACCCAGAAATGTATATACATTGTGATGAGTGCCTCATCTTGTCAGATGAAGAGCTTTCTCACACTCAACCTGATGATCATTCTGATTTACTTCCACCTTTGAACTTTTGCGGATATGACTCTTCAGACCAGTGTCACCCATCCATCACCATTTGATTTAAATGCTAAGCAAAATGTTCCCAGAAATGAAATGACTGTGAGATATTTGTACGTCATTGGAGTACTTAATTTATCGACCCCGAAAGGATGAAAGGCAAAGTCGACCTCGATGCGATGGAATTTGAAATCGGAACGTAGCGACAGACGAAATACTGCTAAGCATTTCGCCCGGCGTGCTAATGTTTCTGCCTACTCACCGTAAATATTCTTTGCTGAAAAACTCAGTAGATACAGCACGAAAGTTACAGCATTTAACAAGGATGCAAGGACCTTGGTCTTCGTATTATGTTGAAGTAGCATTGCCGACATATCTGACATCACTAGCCCCTTGTTGTACCCTCATCTATGATCACTACAATACCGCAGAACCTATTACAATCAGGACATCTGAAACTGCCAACGTGGTTTGGAGGCGAGTTGTTCTTAATCCTGCGGAAGTTTTATCAGGTCAGCAGAAACGGGATGCCATCGCTTCATTAGCATTAACAGTTGTTTAACCTGCATATCTCCCAGTATCTCTTTGGAGTTTGGCTGACTGCTGTACCGTTGCGGTCGACTGGTGTCCAGCAGAATAATTCTTACTAATTCATTCTAACCTTGACACCAAGGCCGGCACTTTTGAAGGAGGCGGGGGAGTTAATTATATTGACCTCGACTTCGGCGGCATTTCAACTCAGAACGAAGAGAGCCGGAAGGAATATCGTTTGAATATTTTGTCAGGTGCGATAACAAACCGGCATTTTACACGCGTTTGAACTTCGGCCCTTCGTGTGACACAAATGCTTTACCTGGTCTCTGCAGTAGACGTTTTCGGACTCATCTACCTGTTTACATGCTGCCTTAGAGCCAGCCAGTTACCTCACCCACCACCATTAGCATCGTTAAACATAGTTTAAACGCAACAGAGTGAAACCTAGTGAACTGCGAAAGGACCTGACGACATCCATGATATTCTTGTTTGAAATATCGCTTGAACGTGTAGTGACAATGTGTGAAGTCTTCTATAGACTGTGGATATGGCTTTAGGTCAGAATATGACACAGTAGCAGGGCCAGATTAAGGCCCATAGAGGTCCTAAACACTTAACGGTAGAGGAGTAGGGGCTGAAACCGGACGTGGTTCCTCCTGATGATGTCTTGAGCTAACTGGATCCTATAAAGGATCTGTTGTGGTAGCAGACCACGAAACATTGTTGAAATTCCTCCTGATAAACCATTAAATAAATCCATATTTTTCAAAATGAAATAAAATTAATAGTAAGATGGAAGATAATGTTTTCTGTTGTATACTTCCATTTTATTTACATTCGGAAAAGATTTTTCTTGCTTTTATTTCTTTAATTGCAAAGCCTATTAACAGATCCTCACAATGTTACCATACACACTTCGAAATTATACTTCTGATCATATAAACTATCTTGAATTTTTGACGAGTGGCTGTGTGGTAAGTAGCTTGCTTACCAGCCACATAGTTCCAGGTTCAGTCCCGCAGTGTGGCACTTTGGCCAACAAGTGTCTTCTACTATAGCCTCGCGCCGACCAAAGCCTTGTGAGTGGAGTTGGCAGACGGAAAATGAAAGAAGCCCGTCGTATATATATATATATATATATGTGTGTGTATATGTTATGTTTGTATGTTTGTGTGTCTGTGTTTGTCCCTCCACCATCGCTTGACAACCGATGCTGGTGTGCTTGCGTCCACGTAACCTAGCAGTTCGGCAAAAGAGACCGATAGAATATGTAGTAGGCTTACAAAGAATGAGTCCTGGGGGAGATTCGTTCGACTAGAGGTGGTGCTCCAGCATGGCCGCAGTCAAATGACTGAAACAAAGAAAAGAGTATGTATAAAATTGATTTCTTTTGTACCGTAAACCATTTACCATTTCTGTCGTGTCCTTCACCACTTCGCTTTATGCCTTACAGATCCAGGTTTCATACTCGACAATCTTAGGACCACAATTTTGCAAGGTACTGGCTGTTGTCTGAGAGGTTGTTTTTTTTTTTTTAGAACCTGTAGCCTTGGAAATGTCTGGTATGCTGAGCTTCCCACGCGATCCCCGCGCGCTGTTATTCAATCTGAGCCATTTCCTATCCGTAGCGTTGTGGTTCAGTTTAGCGTTAGGACCATTCTTTACCTGCCAGAACCACGAAACAAGATTCGATGTGATATAATGAAATATATGTTTGGATTAATAAAAACAAGTGTTTGAAAAGGAACACAAACTCTCTCTCTCTCTCTCTCTCTCTCTCTCACGCACACACATGTATGTATGCATATGTAGTGGCTTCGTACGTATATATTATATATATATATATATATATATATATATGTAACCTCGTGGGCATCGGTACCATTTCCCTCTTTCTCCGTTCTTCCATTCTCCGAACTTTCCATCTTTCCGACGAAGGGCTACGCCCGAAACGTCATACACTCTCTCTTTCCTTTCCTGAGCGTCCAATAATACTATCCATATCACGTCCTCACTTTGTTGTTTTTTTGTTTTTTTGTTATTGTGTTTTTGAACTATATATAT
>NC_068981.1:24589039-24592955 GCF_001194135.2 Octopus bimaculoides
TTGAAAGGTGGAGGGAGAAACTGGTGAGAGAAGGAATGAGTGATGGGAGGAGGTATTGAAAACGAGAGAGAGTCGTAGTTTGACCTAGTTGTTGTAGTGGTGTATGTATGTATGTATTTAATGTGTGTGTGTATGAATGCGTATATCCTATGTGTGTGTGTGTGTGTGTGTGTGTGTAAGCGAATCTGTTTATATTGATTCCACCCTGCTTCATATCTCTTTATTCCCTTTCCCCCTCTCTCAATCTTTCTCTCTCTCTTTCTCTCCCTATCTCCATCTACTTTTTACTCTCTCTTATTTCTTACCACCCCCTTTTCTTTCTATTCCTCCCATCCCTCTCTCCCACTACATCCATCGCTCTCTTTTCTTTCTTTATGACTCTCTCTCTCTCACTCTCACTCTCACTCACTTTGCCTGTACATTTATCCCTCTTTCTCTTTACATACGTCCCTCGTATCTTCTCTTTCCCTCCCACTCTCTCTCTCACTCTCACTCTCACTTCTATTGCCTTTCCTGTTTACTTACGTCCTTCTTTTCTTCCTTGTCTCCATCTTGCTTCTCTCTCTCCCCCTCTCTCTCTTCATATATTTCTCTTTCGCTTTCAAAATACCCCTGTTACATTTTCTCAACGACTCATTTCTCTCTCTTTTCCCCCTTCCTTTGCCTCTCTCGCTTTCACATCATTCTCTCTATACTCCCTCCTTCACCTTTTCCTCAGCTCCGTAAGTCTTCTCTGCATCTAACCCATTCTCTCCCCTCTTTTACTCAATTGCCTATCTATCTATCTATCTATCTATCTATCTATCTATCTATCTATCTATCTATCTTTCACATTGGATTTCTTTACTGATTCTTATTTCTCCCCATCTCATATCTCCTTCCGTTCCGCCATCCATCCATCCATCCATCCATCTATCTATCTATCTATCTATCTATCTATCTATCTATCTATCTATCTATCTATCTATGCCTGCATGCTATTTGTATGTGTGTGTTTGTGTTTCTCTCTATATATACATGTGTGTGTGTGTAGCCTGCATATGTATGTATTTAAATCAATTTTCCCTTACTAAATAATCTATCTATCTATACCTATCTATCTATCTATCTATCTATCTATGTATCTATCTATCTATCTATCTATCTATCTATCTATCTATCTATCTATCTATCTATCTATCTCTCTGTCTATCTCCCTTGCTATACCAAATCCCTTTCCATATAGTGTCAGTCCACTACACTACAGAATCTCATTGAATCCGTCCCACGTCCCACGTCCCCACTTGACAGTTACAAACCGCTACCTTTATCGAGCTACCAAAACACCGTCGTTATAGTCGTTTAACAACAAATCAACCCCCCCCCCACCTATACCCACTTCTTTCATATCCTTTTCCTTCTCTCTTTTCTCTCTGCTCTACTTCAAATTGTTTTTTGCCTTTCCATTCGTTTTCTCTTACAATCCTCTCCATGTCTATCTATCTATCTTTCTATTTATCTATCTATCTGACTACCTACCTATCTATCTATCTATCTATCTATCTATCTATCTATCTATCTATCTATCTATCTATCTGTTTAGTCAGCTAGCTAACTGTTTGTTTCTCTCTCTCTCTCTCACTATCTATCTATCTATCTTTCTATTTTCCCTTCATTCTCATGTTTTTTTTTCTATTTTCTCTCATTCTTTTGCCCCCCCCCCACCATTCCTTATTTCTCTTTTGTCTTTTCTTTCTTCTCAGATTTTTCTCTACCCACCTCTCTTCACTCACAGCTATACTCAGACTCCCACGGAGTGGGGAAAAATGTCCTACACTAGTTGTATAGTTTCTACACACACACACACACATAAATCTCTCTCTCTCTCTCTCTCTCTCTCCTTCTCTCTCTCTCTCACTATCTATCTGTCTCTCTCTTTCTCTCTGTCTCTCTGTCTCTGTCTCTGTCTGTCTGTCTCTCTCTATCTATCTATATATATCTCTCCTTTATATATATATATGAGCGTTTTTGTGTGTATGTATCTATATAGCCACCTTTTGTGCGCGTGTGCATTTGTGTTTGTATGTGAGTGTTTGCATGTGTGTATATGTTTGTATGTGTGTGTGTACGCGTAGGAAGATGGGTTGACAGCGGCATACTCTGGCCAACTGAATGAGCCAACTGTCTATCAGTATGCGCATATAGGACCAGCCGAGCGAATAACAGTTGGGAGACCATTTTTGTTTTCGCTTTTTCAAACCCTGGATTTGTGAGACCAAAGATTAGTCCCAGGTGGCATTAATTCTCCCAAGGCGACTCGATACCGTTTCATTTTTTCTTTTGTTTTGATTTTTTTTCATTCTTTTCATATCTCCGATTTCTTCGTAAACCCTTTCTTCTTTCTCCCAGCACTTTGTAACCTGTTCTGTTATGTCCCCAAAGTTTACGACAAAATGCTTTGCGCTATTCCTTACAATTATATACGCTCTGAGTTCAAATTCCGTTATGGGTTCAATAAAATACCAGTCAGATATTACGGTTGATGTTATCAATTAAATTGCTTCCCTCAAAATTGCTGGGTTCATACCTAAAGTAGAAACAGTTAATATCATGGCCCCAGCATGGCCGCAACCTTTAGTTGAAACTGATAACAGGATAATAGAAAAGTTATTATCTTGGTTGGAGAAACGGTAAAAACGTCAGGAAAATGCTTGGCGGATTTTTACATTCTACTTTCAAATCGCGGGAATGTCAACTTTGTCTTTCATTCTTCTGGGATCGATATAATAATAAACTGTCAATCAAAAAAACTGGGACTGATGGAATCGACTTGGCCCCTCTCCTCAAAAGTGCTGGCATTGTGCCAAAATTAGAAAGAATTATATAAATAGCCGAAACTAGTTGTTTATTCTTTTGTTGCTGTTTTATACAAAGACATCCGTTATATTTGTTTTTCTTTTTAATTTCTTAACACAAAGAATTGAAATAAAAGTTGAATTTAGTAATACGAGAAGATTTTAGAAAAACGCACTGCTGCGCGCTCGCGCATACACACACACACACACACACACACTCACACATACACACACACACAGAGAAACACACACAGTTTAGCGGCACAGACAAATAGAAGCCAATGCTGTACGTATGTGCGCGTATATATTAAATACGTGTGTGTGTATGTGTGCGTGTTTGTGTGTGTGTATGTGCATGTGTGCGTGCGTGTATGTTTGTGCATGTGTGTGTGTGTGTGTGTGTGTGTGTCTGGTGTGTGATAATAAACGGCAGCAAAGTTACAGAAACGAGGGTTTCGTGTATTGCATTTTTCACTTATCGTGTTGCGCATACACGAAACTCGGCCCTCGAGTCACTTGTGTAATTTCTCTGCTCTCTATCTCTCCCCATCTCTTCCGCCGTTCTCTCTATAGATAGATATGTTTTTTTACCATTATTAAAATTTATATATATATATATATATATAACGGTTGAATAAACAAACTTTCACCGTTATTTTAATCAAGTTTCGCGCTACCGTCTTTTGATACAACTGAGGTTCTGGAATGTCAAGACCTTAATTGTTTTGAAAAGCAGTAATTTGAATCTCGACTAAACAACAATGAATATTTAAAATTTGTTTTCTGTTTATAAGTCTATGTATTGAGTATTTTCCCTCATGTTCGTGTGGGCCGCGCGCTAGTATATATTCATATGTATGTATGTATGTATGTATGTATGTATGTGTGTGTATGTGTATGCATGCATGTAGTCTTTTCTATTTTGTAATTATTATAAATCTTTCAGTGAGGTGGGAGCCGGTTTCCAACAAAGATACAAGGCTCCATCTTTGGGATGTAGTTAACACAGACAAATTCACATTGCGAACTTGAGAAAAGTCTTGCATATTTTTACTGTTCCACTCACAGATTGCACTTGTATA
>NC_068981.1:24593071-24594683 GCF_001194135.2 Octopus bimaculoides
ATATGTATGTATGTATGTATGTATGTATGTATGTGTGTGTATGTGTATGCATGCATGTAGTCTTTTCTATTTTGTAATTATTATAAATCTTTCAGTGAGGTGGGAGCCGGTTTCCAACAAAGATACAAGGCTCCATCTTTGGGATGTAGTTAACACAGACAAATTCACATTGCGAACTTGAGAAAAGTCTTGCATATTTTTACTGTTCCACTCACAGATTGCACTTGTATATGTATGTATGTATGTATGTATGTATGCATGCATATATGTGTATATTCTTATATATAAATACGAACCGCATATATGTATTCATGTTTGTGTGTATATATATATATATGTATATATGCATATATATGCATATATATACATATATATATATATGCATATATGTGAATATTCATATACACACACATACATACATGTGTGTGTATGTGTATATATGCATACAAACATACATATATATATACACACATACATATATTTACGTACGCATACACACATATATATTATATGTATGTATGTATGTATGTATGTATGTATGTATGTATGTATGTATGTATGGATATATATGTATATATATATACATATATATATATATTGTTGTATTTGGGGATGGTCATATATATATATATATATATAGAGAGAGAGAGAGAGAAACACGATGTACATACACACCGTTCAAAATACAGCATCTACCCTCCATTCGTAAGGATTTGAGGATATATATATATGCATGTATATATATATATCATGTGAGATATAGAGAGAAGGAAATAGAAATATTAGCGAGATAGAGAACGGTGGAAAAGGCGGGTATATAACACGCACATAAATATCTATTTCTATATGTGTGTGTGTGTGTGTGTGTGTGTGCGTAGAATTATATCCGTACGTATACTTTAAACACACCTGTGTGTGATGTGTGTATGTGTAAAAGTGTGTAGAAGGGGAAAAAAAGTGAGTGAATGAAATATAACGAACGGGGTGTGAGAGAGAGAGAGCAAATAAGAAGAAACATGAATGTATGTGTGTGTGTACGTGTGTGTGAAAGTGTGTTTGTGTTTGTGGGAGAGAGGAGGAGGAGAACGAGGACGAGGAGGAGGAGAAGTGAACGAGAGTGTAAGAGAAACAGAAAGATATAGAGAAAGGAGGTGGAAAAAAGAGTGAAAGTAAAAGAGTGAGATGGTTTATGAGAGAGAGAGAGGGGGAGAGATCGAGGAAAGAGTATTAGTTCAGAAATGGCTCTCGGTTTATCGGTGGAAATATTCGCTTCTGTAGTTGCTGGAATTATTTCACAAAGACGTTGGGATGGTAACGGACGACTTGGATTGTACTGTGTACCACGAAAACCTAGTAGCTAAATTAACTGGATTAATTCACCACGCCATATATACATACGTTATATATATACGTTATATATATACAATTCATTCACTATATTTATATACATATATATCACATATAAGATATCTTGTATACATCACTTATTCGTAAGTACGAACACATTTTCCTTTTAATTTCTTTCAGTATTTATAAAACTATTTGTTCACATTGTAACATCCATGTATATATATATATATATATATATATATATATATATATATATATATAT
>NC_068981.1:24595154-24614056 GCF_001194135.2 Octopus bimaculoides
GGGGGGGGGGAAAGGTTCAGATTACATATAGTCCATCTCTACCATATATATATATATATATATATATATACATACATATACATACATACATGTGTGTGTAATTAATATAAACACACTATATATAAAACTATCTATCAATCACGTTATCTATCTATCTTTCTATTTATCTATCTATCAATCCATCTATCTGTCTATTTATCTATCTATCCATTTATCTTTCTATCTATCTATCTATCTATCTATCTATCTATCTATCCGCTTATGTGTGTATATATTACATTTATATATACATATGTCTTATGTGTGTATATATATTGTGTATATATATATATATACGTTTACATAGATATGCCTGCGTATGTATGTATGTATATATTATACACACACATATATATACATATATGATGCACAACGTGTTTGTATAAAATATAGTACTCTATGTGTGCACACGTATGTATATATGTTTATATAACCATATAGATGTGTTTATAGTTCATGAAAAGATGCATGTGCTGATACGATACGCATGTGTAATGTCCTGTTTACGAAAGTAAAGCACGTTGTGTACATATAATTGTATATGTTTATTTTTAGGTCTTGTATAAAGCTCTATGCGTGCATGTACACATACACACACACACACACATCTCTTTTTCTCATTCGTTGTGTTACTATCAAATTCTATTTACAATTAGCTACTATCTTTCGTTCGTCGTAATAACTATCGTAAACGTGTTTAATATAATATTACTATCTTCATAGAAGCGAGGCGTGTCGTCGAGTTCTTGAAATCCAGTTTCGATTCACGATGTGGTTGGTTGTTGGCTTGCTAGCTAGCTAGCTCACTTGTTAGTTTAGCTATTAACCTTCCTTCATCCCATTTTTGTTAATATGCAACTGGGGGGAATGCATGAAAGTCACCATATCCTTCTTAAAAGTTTAAAGGGGTGAGATGTGGACTAAGCCCTTTATGAATATACTAGGAAAACACTAGGAATTTTACTCCACTGTTTTCTATCTGTCGTTTACTATTCATCTATCTACCCATCTACCAATCTATCTATCCATTTACCGATTTCTCTCTCTCTCGCTCTATCCATCTATTTACCTCTCTACCGATCTATCTATCTATCTATCTATCTATCTATCTATCTATCTATCTATCTATCTGGCTGTCTCTCCATCTCTCTATCTCTCTATCTATCTGGCTGTCTCTCCATCTCTCTCTCTATCTATCTATCTATCCACCTATCTGGCTGTCTCTCCATCTCTCTATGTAGTTATCCATCTATCTTCATCCCATCTCTCACTCTCCATCTAATGCTTTTATCTTCATATTCTCTCTCTCTCTCTACCTATCTATCTATCCCGTCCTCCCTCGAAACCACGCACTGATATATATATATATATATATATATATATATACTCACGTTCACACATGCCATTTCTATCTCCCTCACACACACATACACACACACACACGCGCATGAACACGGATGCTGCCACTTGGTGGTGGTCTGTGAATATCCTTGGAAGAGGATGCCAACTCATCGCAAACATTTTTCTCACGCAGTAAATTTTTAGCAGGAATTATGCTTAGTGGTAGTCGTGGTAGTAGTGGTGGCAGTAATAGTTTTATTGATGCTGGTGGTGGTGGAAGTAGTAGTAGTAGTAGTAGTAGTAGTAGTGGTGTTGGTAATTGCTATTAATGATGATGATAATATTTATTTATTGATGATGCTGGCAATGGTGGATCAATCTTTATTTACAAAGCCTGACTGTTTTTTTTTTTATTTTCTATTGTAATCGTGGTGGTGGTCACGGATGCTTTTTTTATTATTATTCAAATGACACACAAAACAACTAAAATAAAAACAAAACACTCGGTACTGCAAGAGGAGGGAAAATGCTCAGCTTGCTCACTTTTATTCCAACTTTGTTGTATTCCGAGCCAGCGTGACAAGCCGCTACTACGTGTTCGTTTGATCTGCTAGAAATAGCTGTTAATGTTTCCCCCACATCACGTTTCGTAGTGTGGTGGTTACTCTAGATAATGTAGAGATTCTCTATACTCTTTTACTTGTTTCAGTCATTTGACTGCGGCCATGCTGGAGCACCGCCCTTTAGTCGAGCAAATCGACCTCAGGACTTATTCTTTGTAAGCCTAGTACTTATTCTATCGGTGTCTTTTTGCCGAACCGCTAAGTTACGGGGACGTAAACACACCAGCATCGGTTGTCAAGCGATGTTGGGGGGACAAACACAGACAGACAAACATATACACACACATACATATATATATACATATATATTCTATGCAGGAAAAAGAGAAGAATGTTTTTGATTATAAGTTTTGTTCAATCGGGGCTGACTTATAAACTAAATAACAACTTTGTGTTCAAAAACACTTGTTTATGTGTATTTTATGGTGTGTGTGTGTGTTCTGTAATCCTTGATGGTACGGAATCAGATGCAAAGATTTATTGAAATGAAATATAAAATTCTTTGACTGGTAATCGAACTCGTGGTTCCGCAGACTTGCCTCACCTCACCTCACCGAATCTTGTAGGCACGAAGGGGGCTTGCTTACAAGACATACTCTTTCTCGGGCTCTCATACAAAACAAACTTGCACATGAATGTTGGGGATTGTGTGACAGTCATGCTGTTCGAAACTGAATTCAAAATATTAATAATCGATCTGAATTCGAAGGAAGGGCTTCTCCCATTCAACAATGTTTGTCAGGTTTCTGTCTTTACGCAGTTGCTCGACCTGTTAGGAAGGCAAGTTGCTAATTTCCTTCAGAGCAATCCACAGCTTCTTTTTCCGTTTTTCTTTTTTATTTATAGGAATGTCCTAATGGATAATGTAGTAATGTAGTCCCAGTTTTCTAAATGACTAGGAAGTAATGATTGAAACGCTTTGATCAATAAGCCTTGCTTAGTCAAGGAATATGTGACGGGTACCTAATAGTAACAATACACACACACACAGAGTGCAGAATAAGATGTGTTGCAGCCTGGTTTCTTATTTTGCTTCCACGTTTATTAGTGATTCCATTCCAGTTGTGTGTGCTACTAAAGCATTTTTGAGTCAAAAGCGCAATATTATTGCACACCCCTTCCGTTCACTTCTCTCTCTCTCTCTCTCTCTCTCTCTATTTCTCTCTCTGTCTCTCTCTCTCTTACTGTGGATAAGTTAAAATAGCGGGACCATCGGATGATGTATATCGGGATATCCGAAGTGAACACCACCGCCTTCGAAGAGGCGTTGGGTTCGCTTGTAGTTAGTGTTGGCGGGGTTGTGTTTTACTCGACTGAAAGCATTCCTAAGGGGGCGTTGTGTTGATTTGTTACCTCCCTCTCTTTGAAATTTCCTGTGTCATTATCTTCTGTAGATCGTTGTGTGTGTGTGTGTGACCTCCCCATCACTTTTCTGGGTGATGCTAAAGGGTTGGGGGATAGGAAGCATTTGGGATCATGTGTACAGCGATAAAGGAAGGGAAAGGAGGAATTTTTTTTTTTCTGGTCTGAGCAATTGACTTTATTGTATTTACTATATTTCTGGTTATTGTATTATTGAGAGAAGACAGTGTGAACATTTTATATAAGGTGGCGTTGGCGGTGGTGATGGACATGTGCAGGAAAAAATGTGGGCACGTAGGGAATTCCATAGAGAAGAAATGATTAGGGATAAATAATTGATCTTTATTTAAGACACAGTGGATATAAATGATTTATCTTTAGATAAGACACTGTAAGGATAAATAATCCCCAATATTTAAGACAGTGGGTATAAATGATTTAATCTCTATACAAGATACACTTAGCATAAATGATTTATCTCTCTGAATAAGACAGAATAGGTATGAATAATGTATTTTCATACAAGTCAGAAGGGATATAAATATCTCCATATAAGTCATATAAATAGTTTATCCCTATATAGATACAGTGGGTATAAATAATATATTCTTATACAAGCATCACACTGGGGTATGATTTATTCCTATATAAGACACAATGTGTAAAAATTATTGGTTTAGTGTAAGAATTGGAGTATGGGGCATTGTGCTGTTAAGTGGTACACTTTTTGAATGTATCGTCCTCGGTTCGATCCTGCTGCATAGCAATTTGAGCTAGTGTTTTTTCTGTTTCTTTAAGTTGGCCAATAATTTTCAGAGTGGAATTTGATAGATATAAACTGTGCTTTATATATATTTATTTGTGCTTGGGTGTCTTTCAATGGAGTAAATATAAGAAAACGGGCGCTTTTCTGATCAAGTCTTTTGCAATCTTTGTTCTTTACCAAGTTGCATATACTCAATCTCTTGTTACCCATGCTGTCACAAATGCAGTGAATCAGGTTTCCAACCTCTCTAACCACTAACTTATTCTGTTGTTCATCAATTGTTATGTAAAATATGACAGTTGACCAGTAGTTCTTAAGTTTTGTCATTATTAGTTCCTGTTTTATTGTCTGTGGCCAAGATTTTAATCATATTATATCTGAGAATCACTTCGTTCTGTCACAGTAGGTACACTGGAGGTAGTGTTGATGAATTGACTTGCAAGGCTTGCAATGCATGGTTCAGTTCCTAGCTATCTGAGAGTCAAGTGCCTTATCCCCATTTTTTGTTTGTTTTCTTCCAGGCTTTACTTAAAAGATGTAAGGCTCTGCTCATAATCCTTTTCAGAAGCCTTGGTGGTTAATGTGAAGATAAATGGAAGTTATCTTCAGGCCCGAAGAAGCACTCAGTTGTGTGCTGGTGTTGGTCTCTCATCCTCTGCTTAAATACTAAGGACATTTTAGCCACAGGGGAGCTTCTATGCAATCACTCGACTTGCTAGAAATGATAGTAAAGCTCTCCCCCAGATTAAAAAAAAATGGTGCATTCAACTAGCTGGAAATGATGGAATGGCCAATGATTGGAATGCTTTTAATTATAATCCTGCACAATCAGTGTTAACTTACCAAACAATGAGAGAATAGGGACTGAGCAGAAAGTGCTAATATAATGTGGCAAATATGATTGATGTGAATCAAGACTAATTGTATCAAGGCAACTTAAAGTGTTGAACAAAGTTTTGCGAAATCAAGAACAAGGGAGACAACTGGAAATACATTAGATGCATAGTTTTTTTTTTAACCCTTTTGTTACCATATTTCTGTCGAAATACTCTGTAGTAATATAACCTTATAATTTGTATACTGATGTTTGGGACATCAATTAACATGAAATTTAATTTAAGAACAGAAAGTTTGTATCATAGAACCAGGGGTTATCTCTAGCAGTTTGTTATCGAAAGGGTTAAAGTTACCAGATACTCTGCTTCCTGGATCACAAATACTGTTGCCCCATTTTCTCCCTTCTATGACTTCTACACTAACCTCTCTCTCTTTGGTCTTGTGTCAGTTCCACAAAAAAATGTCTACCTTGACTTGTATACTACGTTGGTCTGCATGACAAAAAAATAGGGTACGTAAATAAGATTGCAATATTTGGCTCCCGAAGGGTCTCTCAGACCGCTGGATATAACAAACGTAACCTTTGCTCCTGCCCTAACTATTTAAAAACAAAAACAAACAAGAAAAGAATGTCATATTCCATGGACTCTTGTGACTCAGAATAATGGTTATCTTTAATTTGATTCAGTCATTAGACTGGCCATGCTGGGGCACTGCCTTGAAGAATTTTTAGTTAAATGAATTGACCCCAGTACTTATTTTGCTTTAAGCCTAGTACCTATTCTATCAACCTCTGAGCTACACTGATGTAAACACACTAACACAGGTTGTCAATCTGTGGTGGGGAACAAACAAAGACTCGCACACAAATACACACACATACATACAACAGGCTTCTGTCAGTTTCTGTCTACCAAATCCACTCACATGGCTTTGGTTAGCCTGGGGCTATAGAAGAAGACACTTACCCATGATGCCATGCAGTAAGATTGAACCCAGGACCATGTGGTTGGGAAGCAAACTCCTTACCACACAGCCATGCCTGATTTTTTTTAATGTTTATTTTCACATGCTTTCCCATGCTGGCATAGTTGAAATAAATATATTATTAAAGCCTTATTTTACAGCTGGATGCCTTTCCTGTTGCAAACCCTTACCTGTTTCAAGTTAGGGATTTCTTATTCCCAAAGGTGGGAAATGACAACAATGTCACAACTTGTAAACACACAAATATGTACTAGCTGTGTGGTAAGTAGCTTGCTTACCAACCACATGGTTCCGGGTTCATTCCCACTGCGTGGCACCTTGGGCAAGTGTCTTCTACTATAGCCTCGGGCCGACCAAAGCCTTGTGAGTGGATTTGGTAGATGGAAACTAAAAGAAGCCCGTCGTATCTATGTATATATATATATATAGATATGTATGTTTGTGTATATGTTTGTATGTCTGCGTTTGTCCCCCCAACATCGCTTGACAACCGATGCTGGTGTGTTTACGTCCCCGTTACTTAGCGGCTCGGCAAAAGAGACCGATAGAATAAGTACTGCGCTTACAAAGAATAAGTCCTGGGGTCGATTTGCTCGACTAAAGGCGGTGCTCCAGCATGGCCGCAGTCAAATGACTGAAACAAGTAAAAGAGTAAAGAGTATCCACATAAACACACCCATACACACACACATGCATGATGGCCTTTCCATTTCTGTCATCCAGCATCACTGATAAGGATTTGGTTGGCTTTAGGGCTACAGTAGATGATACTTGCCAAAAGTGCTGCAATGTAAGATTGAACTCGGAACCGTGCGGTTGGGAATCAATTGTTTTAACTGCACAATCATGCCATTACAAAAAACGATTTCTTTCTTTATTTTCTTTTTTGTTTGTTTTTTGTCAGCATCTATTTTCTTGTGTTAGTTTAAAAACCTGATAAGACTCCGGAACATGGAATTGTATTGCACAGGAAATTATTGTAGTTAATAAATAACATTTCAGTAATGTAATAAAACTTGATAGCAGGGGAGTTGGGGTTGAGGAGAGAGAGAGAGAGAGAGAATATTTATAAATAACTTCATTTTTTCCCCTGCTTTTGTATATTTTCTGTTAAATTATGAATAGGTCAGTTGTTGTTATTGTGTCCAAGTCTATAACCATAGGCATTCTAGCTATTGCCATTTTATCTTTTTGTATATCCAGGATTACTTTGTTTTTAAGATAACAGGTTGTGATGTTAGAGATGTTTGGCTGCTATTTCTAGCGGCCACATAGATTTTCCTTGTTGTCTGATGCATAAGTATGTGGAAGGGCTGAGTAGATACAGTATCAGACCAGTGGTTCTCAACCAGTGTCCATATGGCCTCTGATGGTTCATATAAGATTTTTGGGGGTTCACACAGCAAAATAGTAAATTAGGGATCCGCAATAGTATTTTAAGGACCCTCGAAAAAATTTTGCTTTAGATGTGTATATTGGTATGTATTGCAAGAAACAGCTAAGGTTCTTTCTCTAACATTTAACATGGTTTAACCTATACAAGTTAATGTATGAAATACAGAATACGAATTTTGAAAGAATATTCTATAAAACTAATTTTTAAACATCGAATGGCTAAGTGGGTTCACCAGAATAAAATAGCAATCAAAGGGGTCTATGGATAAAAGAAAAAATGGTTGTGAACCCCCCTGTATTAGACTATTTTCAGCTTCTGTATAGGTTGTGGTTTATTATGGTCATATTTTATTTCTTGGCGTAACCTCAGTTCATTCATTTAATGACTTTCAAAAACATTTTCTCATGTTCAGAATTGTCAAAGCATGAATTAACTACCCATGTCGGTTGTTAGCTATCAAGACACAGCATCCTTCAAAATTTCCATGCTTCCTGAAATTCACCAACCCTACTCCTTATGCACCTGTGTACCCTTACCTCTTTATGGCTATTTTAATAATCACTATTCTCTCTTTTTCCTGTTTTATGCTGTATACCAAGGGTTTTCAAACTTTTTGACTTTATATTTCAGACTTTACCCCCTTATAAACGCTTATGAAATTTATACATAAATATTTGCTTAGAATAACATATATTTTTACATTTATTTATTTAACAGTATTTAACAAATAGGTTTATTGTCAATTAAAAGATTTCGATTAAAAAACATATATAAAATCAAATTGCCCATAAAAAGTATTTGCTATCTATGGACCCCCTGTGGTCCGCGGACCAGTTTGAAAACCCCTGCTGTATACTATACATGTACTTTTCGCTATCATTATTGTCTTTTTTAAAAATTTATTCCTGCTTTCTGTCCCCTCTTTTACCCTTTTCCAATGGGATGTAGTGTACCTAAGCACTTAGCATGCCATGTGAAATGCTTAACGTCATTTTGTCCAGCTTTACATTCTGAGTTCAAATTTTGCCAAGGTTGACTTTGCCTTTCATCCTTTCAGGGTCGATAAATTAAGTACCAGTGAAACACGGGGGTCAATGTAATCAACTTGTCCCCTTCCCCCAAATTTCAGTCCTTATGCCTTTAGTAGAAAGGATTATCATTATTATTATTTTTAAGCATTCGATAGGGTAGACCACCAGTACCTGGGGGCTGTCCTCGAGGCGGCTGGGCTAGGCCCTGGCTTTCGTGAGTGGATCTCTGCTATGTATAGCGGCATCAAGTCCACCGTCCAGATAAACGGTTACCAAACGGAGCCGTTTTCGATCAGGCGGTCTGTTCGTCAAGGGTATCCCTTGTCTTCGATTCTGTATGTATTGGCCCATGCTAGCATGGAAAGCGGACGTTAAACAATGATGATGATAAGGTGATGAACTGGCAAAATTGTTAGCATACTGAGCAAAATGCTTAACAGAATTTCATCTTAGAAAATTACCATTTTCAAATCTCACAACGTGAGATATTCAGCAACAGTGCTTTGTAGTAAAGATTGTTTGCCAAATTTGCCAAAAGGTAATTTTCTAATTTATAAATCAGTGACTAGTTATCACTTTGAAAACTATATATTTTGAACAGGAATTTGGCAGCACCACCTCTAGCTGAGCAATTATTCTGTGCTAATGAAGGGAAATAACCCAGAAATCGTGATACACAGATGTTGTTTTGAGCTGAGTGGGGGTGCTAGATTCCCTTGTTTGAAAACATAAAGACACAGATCATGTCGTGCAGCCAGCTGGAAATGATGTCTCCTGGGGCTAAATTACAGCAACATTAGTCCTAAACCAGGACTGCCATGTTATGTTGGCAAATGATCTTTACTACAGAATTTCATCTGTCTTCATGCACTGAGTTCAAATTCTGCAAGAGCCAACTTTGTCTTTCATCCTTTTTGGAATCAATAAAATAAATACCAGTTGAAGACTTGGGTGGGGTGGGGTTGATGTGATTGACTTACCCTTGTCCCCGAAATTGCTGGCATCGTGCCAAAATTTGAAACCATTTTAATAATAATGATAATAATAGTGATAATTATTATTAGTTATAGTAAAGTTGTTAGCATGCTGGTGAAAATGTTTAATGGAATTTCGTCTGTCTTTGCATTCTGATGTCAGACACTGCTGAAGTCACCTTTGCCTTTCATCCTTTTGGAGTTGATAAAATAAGCAACATAATCCCTTCTGAGGAATTGCTGGTCTTGTGGTGCCAGAATTTGAAACCATTATTATTATTATTATTATTATTATTATTATCATCTGTAACTTGGCAGAATCATTAGTGCATTGGATGAAATGCTTAATGGGATTTCTTTTTATGTTTTGAGTTCAAATCTCATCAAGGTCGGCCTTGTTTTCCACCATTCTGGGATCAATAAAATAAAGTCCCTGTAAAGTACTGGCATTGATATACTTGATTAAATCCCACTCTTCTGAGTAGCTATTTCTTTTTTTTTTTTACATAAAAAGAAATTCTTATTTCATTCAATCTGGTAGATTGTCAGAATTATGAGTCAGTGAATCAGTATTCAAAAATACCTTGTGGTAATTAGTTACATCATTATTGCAGGGAGGGGTGGGCAGTTGGATAAAATAGGTACCAGTAAAGAATTGGAGTCAATTTAATTAATTGACTGTCATTGTGGAAATGTGCTTATATTGGGAATCCCTAATTAATTATTCATTGTCTTTTGAAAGATAAGGTATGGTTTGAGGGAATTTAGTTTTGTTATTTTATGTAGGTTGTGTGATTGCATAGAGTTTCCTTTGTTGGTTTGTCCTTGTTTTAAATAGGATAACTGATTAAAACCAGCACTTAAATTGTATTTTATTTTATTGAACCCAAAGGAATGAAAAGTAAAGTTGATCTCAGCAAGATTTGAATTCAGAACATAAACATAATGATAATGGTTTCTGATTTAGGCTCAAAGCCTAATACCATCAACCTAACACTTAACTAATTCTTTATTGGACCCTAGGAGGTAAAGCTGGCCTTGACAGTGTTTGAATTCAGAACATTAAGAGCTGAAAGAAATACTGCAAGGCATTTCTGATGCTCTAATGATTCTGTCAGCTAGATACATTATTGGTGCATTCTTCTGTTTTTTGCCAATAACATTATTCTTGTAATAATAGTAGTAGTACTGACAACAACATCAGCAACAACAACAACAACAACAATAATAATAATAATAATTTACATTGGCACAAGGCCAAATTTTGAGTAGGGAGTGTAGTTTACTTAATTAATATGACTACTTGACAGGTAGTTATTTTATTTTGTCCATCCCAAAGAGATAAGTCGATTCCAGGAGGAGTTGAACTCAAAGTATAAAGGGGTGCAATTAAATACTTCAAAGCACTTTGATTCTTCCACCTTTTGCTCCAAATAACAGATTTCGACCCATTGGCACCGGGCCACAGATTTTGGCGGAAAGTGTAACCAATCTAATCAACCTCAGCTCGTATTCATAAAATGTTATTGAGCTCTGGAGGAATAAAAGGCAACATCAGTCTCAGTGGGGTTTGAATTCAAAATGTAGGCAGATGCTAGTGAACCTGCACATTATTTTGTTGGTTGCTCTACTGATTCTGTCGTTTGTCGTTCAATACTCTCAATAATAATGATTTCTAAAATAATTATAAGAACAATATATATAGTGTTATATAGTGTTGTTGTTGCTGCTGGTGGTGGTGGCTTAGCTAATTACATTAATTTCAGTATTTTTACTGGTATTTTACTTCGTCAACCTCAGAAGAATGAAAAGCAAAATCTGTTTTAGTAAGATATGAAATCAGAATGTACAGAGGGGTTACCAGAATTGCGCTATGTTTGATCCATTTCTCTAATGATTCTGCCATCCTCAGTGAAGTTTGAACTCAGAATGTTCAGAGTTGTTACTAAAATGATGCTGTATTTGATCCATTGCCCTAATGATTCTGCCATCCTATGTGAAGTTTGTACTCTGAATATAAAAAGCCTGAAGAAATACCACTAAACATTTTGTCTGGTGTGCTGATAGTTCTGTATTTTTAATGTTACAAACATGTGGTAGGAAGGCTTTTGGTAATTTGGTTGAATCCAGTATTTTATTGCATCAGTCTCATGGGGGAAGAGAACAAAATCAATCCTGGTGTGATTCAGACAGCAAAAAAAAAAAAATGAAAAAAATGGACATAATTAAATACTACAAGGTATTTTAGCCAAACACATTGTTGGAAACCTTTTTGATCCCCTTTTAACCCTTTCGTTACCGTATTTATTTTGAGATGCTCTGTGTTTCTTTCAGTTAATTTTAAATATAACAAAGAATTTAGTAAAATAACTTAGTTATCATTAAGCTAGTGTTAGGAACATAAATTGTGACTAAGGTTTGGTGCAAAATTTTAATTCAAAATTTATGATTGCAAAACATTTGTAAGCCAGAGCCAGTTTCGGCTGGATTGGTATCAAAAGGGTTAATTATAAAGGCACAATCAAAATGCGTCCAATACACTTCATAAAGTGGTTAGTCAAGGAGGCATAGGGTTGAGAGGACTCCTGAGTCTTAAATTTTAAATGTTAAGAATGTGATGAACTCTGTTGCGCTGGTACCAAAATGAAAATGCACCGAGTACACTCTGTAAAGTGGTTGGTGAATAAGCAAAAGTGTCATAGAGGAGGGAGTGCCTATTAAGTCTTGTTTTGTCAAGGATGTGGCACTGGTGCCATTATTAAATGCACTCAGCACTGTTGTGTGTATGTGTGTGTGTGTGTGTGTGTGTGTGTGTGTGTGTGAGTAGTCTTCTTTTAGTTTTGGTCTACCAAATTTACTGACACTACTTATAATAAAATATACTTGTCCAAGATACCATGCAGTGGCATTAAACTCAAAACCATTTTGCTGGGAAGTGAACAGCCAGTTACATATTAGCTATTACTGAAGAGGAATGGTGAAATCTATTTTGCATCTCTGCTTATAAATACAAATGGGAGAATTTACGAAAAAAACAACAACAGACGGGGACAGTTGCCATGATAGATCGCTGACCACGACATTTATTTATTTTTTTTTCTCTCTTTGTTTTTCTCCTTATTTCTTTCTGTTGAAGAGCGTAGGCTCGAAACGTTAAAGACTTTCTCTATTCCTGAGTGTTAAACTAATACATCCTTTTGTTGTTTACACCACCTGTCCTCGTCTGTTGTTTTTTTTTTTCGTAAATTCTCTCATATATAATACACGCTCACGTGGTCGCACCAGCTAATCCTGTCTCTACTCTTCAAACACGAACTTCTGGATTCTACCTTCTTTTCATTCTGGATTTATTCATTCTGGACTGTTTTTATTCTGAATTCTACACTCTCCGACTGCACCTCTCCTACCCACGGATTACACTGGACCTATCTACTGATTCATCATCATCATCATCATCATTGTCGTTTACCGTCCGCTTTCCATGCTAGCATGGGTTGGACGATTTGACTGAGGACTGGTGAAACCAGATGGCTACACCAGGCTCCAATCTGATTTGGCAGAGTTTCTACAGCTGGATGCCCTTCCTAACGCCAACCACTCTGAGAGTGTAGTGGCTGCTTTTTACGTGCCACCGGCACGAAGGCCAGTCAGGCGGTACTGGCAACGGCCACGCTCTAAATGGTGTATTTTATGTGCCAGCCGCACAAGACCCAGTCCAGGAGCACTGGCAATGATCTCGCTCAAAAGTCCTTACACATGTCGCGAGCACAAGTGCCAGAAAGGCAACACTGGGCACAGGTGCCATCACAGTTTCGCTTTCGCTACAAAATTGGTTGTGCTGTTTGACTGGCTGAGCTGATCTCTAATCAAAGGCTGCAGTTATGACCATTGCAAAATTTTTTTTTTTTTTATATTAGAACAACATTTTCCAATACGCCCTTCCATTTCATTACCAAGTTTGATTTAGCTGTTATCTTAAGCAAGATGAGTGACACTATAGAAGGTCATCTATTGGCTCCATCATCAGAACTAGTGTATGTCCCTTCTAAATCTCACAGGCCCCATTGCAGTGATTTCTCTTTAATTAGTGTGGGGGAAGATTTAGTCATCAAGTTTAACGAAAATCATGACCCTGCTCCCATTCTCATTTTTTAATTTTCTGCTTTCTTTTTTTTAATTATCCACCCTCCCCCTGTGTTGAAGATAAATAGGTCAAATATTTTAATTACTTCTCTTTGGATCTGGATGTAGGTCAATAACATTGAATTGATGCGTTGATAATCTACTGCATGTGATGACTATCATAAAGAAATCGGAGTCCTTTGCTGGTTTTTATCCTTGACAATTTAATAGGTTTTTTGTTTTTCTTTGCACTTTTTTTATAGACCCATTTACACAAACACAATACATACATACACACAAATAAATATAATAAATATATATATTTATGCATTCATATAAATATATATATTTATATATTCACACGTATTTTTGTGTGTGTGTGAATCTCTGACAGTACAAGGTCATGGAAGCCAGTTAAGCACAATGAATTAAAATATAAACAAGTTTTTTTTATTTTCTCTTTTCCTTAGTTTCTCCTTGATATTTGGAATATCAGCCAATGAATTTGCAGCTTAGAGTTTTATCATTTACTGGTTTCACTCATTGGACTGCAGCCATGTTGGAGCCTTCCTGCCACCGACAGGTTTAATTGTACAAATTCATCCCTTCCACTTATTTATGTCTGGTATTTTTTCTATCAGTATCTTTTGCCTAACCACTAAGTTATGGGGGTGGGGGCGGCATAAACAAACCAACAACACAGACACAAATTTTGTTTATTCCGCTAAACAAACCTATTATTTTATAAAATATAATTATTCTGAAAATCTTTATTGAAAAAAAAAAAAAAACTAACTAATAAGGGTGGAGTTTCTGGATAAAAATTTCCATCATAAACTAAAAAAAAAAAAAAAAAAAATTTTCTTGCTATTGCGAAAAAATATTTCTTTAGATTTCTATGCTTTAAGCAGAAATGTAATTACTTTAACCAAATAATTACATGTTTTAGATAAAGAAATGTAAAGAAGTGTTTCTAAAATTTGAAATTAATTGAAAAGGCAGGCTTTAAATAACATTAATTCAACAAAAAAAAATTTTTTCTTTGTGATTCAGTAAAATTATATTTTTTTTCTTCCTCATCTTGTGCTTCTTTCAACAAGCTGCAAGTTCCTCACATCTACTCTATTTGCTAGAAATGACAACGAAATCACCATCAAATCACACCTCACCTTCTTAAAGAAAGAAAGAAAAATGAAAGTACACTTTAACAATGTAGTCTTAAAAATACCCAATTAGCTGAGTGGTTAAAAAGCTTGCTTTGTAACCTCATGGTGTAGAGTTCAGTCCCACTTTGTGGCACCTTGGGCAAGTGTCTTGTACTGCAACCCTAAACCAACCTGCACTTTGGGAGTGAGTTTAGTTGATGGAAACTGCGTAGAAGCCTGTTTATATTTGTGCATTTGTGTTTGTCCCCTGTCACTGCTTTATAACTAGCATCGGTTTGTTTACATCCCTGTGACATAGCAGTTCAGCAGAAGAGACCAGTAAAATAAGTACCAGACTTTAAAAATAAATGCTAAGATCAATTTGTTTGACTAAAGCCTTCAAAGCTGTACCCCAGCAAAGCTGTACCCCAGCAAAGCTGTACCCCAGCAAAGCTGTACCCCTGCATGGCTGCAGTCCAATGACTGAAACTAGTAAAGGATAAAAGGTGAAAAATATTTAGTTGTCCACCAAGGATGCCTCTACATGGTGATTTGGTTTGCTAGAAACAACAGCCGAATCTCTTTTGGATCATGTTCTGCAGGTTTGGAAAATGAAATTTACACATTAAATGATGCGGTTGTTGGTATTGAAAAGAAATACAGGGTGGTCATGGCTGGAATGCCGTTAATCAGAGGTCTGTTTGATCAAGGTTTACTCGGAGCTTTAGCAGCAGTAACAACTCAGCTGTTGGAAATAAGCACCTAGCCATCTTTTAGTCACATGGAAATGCCACATGTGACAGCCTGGTGTCCTTTCCAGAGAATGAATTGTTTCTCATCCATTTGATGCCATAAGACTGGATGGAGCTAAGCCAAGAGAAGGACTGAGATCTAAGGTTTCAAATTAGATGTAGGAGTGGATGTGTGGTAAGTAGCTTGCTTACAAACCACATGGTTCTGGGTTCAGTCCCACTGCGTGGCACCTTGGGCAAGTGTCTTCTACTATAGCCTCGGGCTGACCAAAGCCTTGTGAGTGAATTTGGTAGACAGAAACTGAAAAGAAGTCCGTCGTATATATATATATATATATATATGAAAGAAGGTTTGAAAATGCACTTATTTTAAAGATATTTATTTACTTAACCGGTTTCACTTTTTTATAAAAAGATTATCAAAAGTCTTTGAGAATAATAAAAAATGTTAAAAAACAGTTTGAGTATTAAAATGCATATATACATTCTTTGATGATAATAAGAGGAATATATTTAAAGTATAAAGCTTTGTATGAACTTTGTAGTGTTACATACTGATTATCACACATTCTCTGATAATAAGATGAAAATGTTAAAAACAGTGTAAGTATGAAAATACATATATGGAAAAATACATATACATATTCTTTGATAATCGCAAAAAGTTGAGGAGACCTTTGCGATTATCAATGAATATGTATTTTTCCATATATGTATTTTTCCATATAGTCTTTGAGTTGCCTTCCCCCACTAGGAACCTCAAAGCTTATACAGGCTATACACCATATTCAAGATTGTTGTCCCTATAAAAAGCAACAATCAGAATGACTCCACTTCCCTTAACCCCTGCCTAGTAAAATGTGATCTGATGGAGATTTGGCTGCTATTTCAGGTAGGCCATGCAAGGTCTCTTATTTCATTATTACCCACAAGGGGCTAAACATAAAGTGGACAAACAAGGACAGACAAAGGGATTAAGTCGATTACATCGACCCCAATGTGTAACTGGTACTTAATTTATCAACCCCGAAAGGATGAAAGGCAAAGTCGACCTCGGCGGAATTTGAACTCAGAACGTAACGGCAGGCGAAATACCGCTAAGCATTTCGCCCGGCATGCTAACGTTTCTGCCAGCTCGCCGCCTTTAGACCCATGCAAGGTCTCTTATTAGTTCAAGGTCATTAGAAAGAAATTGGTTTGCATTTTTAGTTTTGATTCCAGCCTGTCAGTTGTGATCATGCTGGAGCACCATGTTTTAGACTTCCTTAGGTACTTAATTGATAAGAGAATTCACCCCAAGACTATTGGTAGAGTTGGTACACAATACCTTTGTCTCCAACACTTCTGTTTGTAATTAAATTTATCATTTATTTCTTATATCAATTACGAACATGTACAGCATACATACTGATGTGAATCAGATTACTTTTAGTACCCAAAGCTGTTAAAGTTTAGGTTTAAAGGTTACAGCTCTGTTGTTGAAGTTGTTTTGCTTTTAGCTGTTATAAGAGAAATCATAGGAAGAAAAAAAAGAAGCTATATTTATCAAAAGGTTATAAAGTAATAGGATATAAAAGAAATGAACTATTAAAATACTGTTGAAGAACATATTTGTGCACCAGTTTCAAAAATCTATAAAGTGCTTCAAAGTTAAAATTTCAAGTCTGAACTCTTAAAGTAACTTAACCATTTTATAAGAAATAAACTCGTTTAGATGCATAACCCTTCTTTTGCTTTATTAGAGCATTGCTTGGTTGTAAATTTTAAGTAAATGTAACATGAAAGATTACATTTTATATTGTAAAAAGATTGGAAAGCTCATCTCTACAACATTTTAAATATTTCTTAAATATTGCATCTGTAGATTAAGGGTTGCAATTTCTGTCTACTTAAAATCTTATTTCTAATAACTAACAAAGGTTTCTTATACCACTTGGTTTCACTCTTTAGCATTTACACTGGCCATATCAGGAGCCAAATATTCTTCTTGGTATATGATTGAACTGGCCAGATCTGGCCTATCACACCCACTTAACAATGTCATTCTAAAAATAAACAGACCTCATTCAAATCACAAAACTGAGATCATGCATGTACGGCAGTACATATTCTAAAATTAGAACAATACAGAGAAGATTAGCATGGCCCCTGCGCAAGGATGACACGCAAATTCGTGAAGCGTTCCATATTTTTACATGAAACTCAGCTTGCGAAGACTTATTGGGGCAAGCGAAAGCGAAATCAGGATGGCACCTGTGACCAGCGTCGCCTTTCTGGCACTTGTGCCCATGACATGTGTAAGGACTTTTGAGCGAGATCGTTGCCAGTGCCCCTGGAAGGCTCTTGTGCGGGTGGCACATAAAATACACTATTTTGAGCGTGGCCGTTGCCAGTACCTCCTGACTGGCCTTTGTGCGGGTGATACGTAAAAGCAGCCGCTACACTCTCTGAGTGGTTGGCGTTAGGAAGGGCATCCAGCTGTAGAAACTCTGCCAAATCAGATTGGAGCCTGGTGTAGCCATCTGGTTTCACCAGTCCTCAGTCAAATCATCCAACCCATGCCAGCATGGAAAGCGGACGTTAAACGATGATGATGATGATGATGATGATGATGAATGTGAATAAGCAAGCATTAAATTTAACACAATGATCTGAATGTTAATGAGTTCAGGCTTAACACCTCCAGTGACATAGATAGGCATGGCTGCATGGACAGTTGCCATGGGTGAAAATTCTTAGGAGCACAAAATTTCAAAAGGCAAAAAAAAAAAAAAAAAATAGTAATAATAATGATAATAATAGGATACCTTCCTGACAAACCCACAGTACTTACCCGGGTACTGGCAACCCATGCTATATCCTTGAACTCTTGGGGACTTTCAACAGTGTTCTCTCCATACCCTGTTTGCTCCCCCAATCCATTTCAGATTGCACATCCACCATATTAGTTTTTAGCACTCTTGATTGGTTGGTTGGTTGGCTGGCTGGCTGGTCGGTTGGAAGTTTTGCTGAGATCATGGCCATTGTCTTCTTTTCTGTTACACTAAATAAAAATACATTCCTATTCCAAGTGGGTCATTGTGGGAGGAGTGCGGGGTGGGTGGTGAGGTGGGTGGTGGTGGTGAAAATTTCTTCATTCTTTTCAATGGAATGTTCTATTTTTTGTCATATCTTTATAAAACTTCCTTTTATCTTTCAAACCCTTTAAATAATTATATTCATTCATAAATATTATACACATGCATGCATACACGCTTCCATTACAGAGAATAAAACACTTCTCTAATTGTTTCATTTCATATATCTTCATCCTCATTGCCTTTTTTTTTTCCTTTTTCCTTTTGATCTTACAATGTATTCACTTGTGTGTGTATATGTGCGTATTTATATACATTTATGTATATACGTGTGTGTGTGTGTGTGTGTGTGTAGATATATATATACACACACACACGTATATATATATATGTGTATGTAAATACACGCACACACACACACACATATGTGTGTGTGTGCATGTATATATA
>NC_068981.1:24614156-24620110 GCF_001194135.2 Octopus bimaculoides
TATACACATATATATATACATATATATATACACACACACACATATATATAATGTGTATGTGTCCTCATTTTTAGAAAATAAAGCTCTGTTATAAATTCTTATACTTCTGTTGCTGTGTAATCATTATTATTATCATCATCACATCACATCATCATCATCATCATCATCATAATTCCTCTGTGATTGGCTGCAGTTTATGATGTGGTGCCACACCATGCATTTTTGATTGCCTCATGTCTTTTAGTAAGACTGATAAATGCTGGGTAACAATTTTCACAAAATATTTTACATGTTTTCTCATGTACATGCACACACACACACACGTGCGTGTGTGTGTGTGTGTGTGTGTGTGTATGTGTACACAATACACATGCACAAAACATTTTGTTAAATTTATATTGTATGCACCACATTTAGTACTTCAACAACTACAGGTTTTCTCTTGGGACGGAGCTGGAAGAATTGTTTGGTATTAATGTCTGAGATGATGTTTCTCTTGTTCATTTCTCCCACAACAAATTCCTTGAAAAGGATAAGAAAATTCACTAGATTCCTTGTTCTGTTGTCTTTTTTTTTTTCTTTTCTGTTCTAGCAGCATCATCCATAATGAGTTGGTAGGTAACTGATATTGGAATACTGACTTAAAATCTTGCGCGGAAATACAATGTAGGGTATATGTTGGCATGTGTCAACTCCACTTGTATATATATATGTGTGAATGTATCTTAATTCTGCAAGTTTTAAATTTTAATCGGTTTTCCAGCTTCAGAGCCTTATGATTCACATCTACTTGTGTGCATATCTTTTGATAAGCACAACTGATTCTGTGATAAAGCAAATCAAATGCAAATACCAAATAAACAAAACAATGGCACCAAAGATCCAGTTGATATTTACAGTTAATATTATTAGTTATTAGGAAGGTGGCAAGATGGCAGAATCATTAACATACTGAGCAAAATGCTTAGCACCATCTCGTCTGTCTTTGTGTTCTGAGTTCAAATTCCACCGAGGTCGACTTTGCCTTTCATCTTTTTGAGGTTGATAAATTAAGTACCAGTGAAACACTGGGGGTCAATGTAATCAACTAGTCCCCTCCCTCCAAATTTCAGGCCTTGTGTCTTTAGTACAAAGGACTATTAGTTATTAGGTTTTTACTTAAAGAAGGGATGGGGGATGTTATTGAGTAAAAGTTTGGGTGATACTGTGATACTATGATAACCAATTTATTGCACATAAATTTTAACAACTAAATCTTATATGGACTCCCAGGGGCCATATATATATGTAGACCTCCAAGGGCCATATATATGGACCCTGGTTGAGAAACACTGCACTAAATAAAAAAAATTCTGTTTAAAAGGTTTCCTCTTTTTATTTCTAATATGAAGTAGTTTATTGTAGCTGTTCTATATATGTCAACAGTAACTCTGTTAAGAGCTATTTCCTTTAGCTCTTTATTTAATATCCTGTTGTACTTGTATTTCATATTGTGGTTTTCATTTCGGACATTTTCTCATGCTAATATATGCCTTCTTATGTTTGCTAGCTTTGATATTTAAATATTTTTCTTATTCTTAGGCAGGATTGTACTTATCCTATTTGATGACACACATTTTTTCCTCCCCAAATGTCTAAAAAATCAAGCTAGATCCTATTTGTGACTGTACTACTAGATAGCTTTAGCCCTTCAGATTAATTACTCTATCAAATGTTTTAAATTAATTATGCATTATCTCATCACTTGAAGATTTTGATCACATGATTGTTATTTTTATAACATTATAGGGTAGGTGTGAGAGGCTGGATCTGGCTTGTTTGAATGTAAGACATGTAGAATATTTGTGCTGGATATGGTTAGTTTGAATGCTAAACTAGCTGCTCAGAGTAGATCTCCTTTGTTATCATTTGGTTTGGGTTTAAAAGTTCTAAGTGGACTAAACCTTTCGTATCCCACCAAACAGATAACAGCACCTTACATGGGTGAAGACCTTTATTAGCCTGGGGTGCTGGTGTTTCTCCTTTCCCTACCCACTGTTTTCGGCACTTGACTAGTTCCTCAACAGTTACGATGGGATTTTGTTCCAGGATTTGCAGGACATCCTCATCAAGCTCTACAAATCTTCCAGGACGGGGCTCGTCTTCTAGGCTGTAGTTTCTGGCACCACTGTTGACACTAGCTTATGCTTATTGTCCAATTCCCATATACTGCATTAATATTCCTCACGCTTTTGATTGTATTGTTACCTTTATTGAACCCATAAAGCAAAATATGCTGAATATGCTCCTTTGTCACTTACATTATAGCTTTGGAAAAACAGCTGTTAAAATCAAATGCACTCTTCAAAACTTGCACTAAGAATAAGTACAAGGTAAATTTGCTACCTGCTTTTATAGCAAGTTGATGCAGGTAGTTTATCCTGTTTCCCTTCGGCTTTTATTTTATCCAATTGAAAAAACCGCATTGTTTATGGGATGACCCAATATATATATATATATATATAGGTTATGGGTGATAGTGGTGTCGATTAGACCCAGAGGTTTCAGGTAATGCTGAGTAAGTGCTATGGATAGACCATAGTTAAGCTCCAGGTTCGATGGTTATGCGAATAAGGGGTCCAATGTAGGTCATATATCAGCGTGTTATATTATACACAGCCTTGGTTTTTTATCTCATTACGAAAAGTAAATCCTTATATATATATATATATATATATATATACATACACACACCCTACACACACATACCTAGAAATTAGAATGATGGAATAACCAAGTGTATAATGAAATTCATTAGCTTACAGCTGTTTCTCTTCTAAGATGCAATGCCCTCAAGCATTCATATAGCATCTTATAGCACACACAGCTATTAGCTAATGAACTTCGTAACAATTGTTTATTCCTTTATATATGAGGTAGTGTTTGCACAGTAAATATATCTTTGTCCGGCCATTATGTTTGTTGTAGCAGAATCTGGTTTTCAGTATAAGCCCTCCCTATAAGTGGGACCCCTTTTAGAAGACCTTGAAAGTTATTTACTGTTTCATATTTAAGAGATCATACATCTGTTGTGGTTGATGATTTATTTCTAAATAGGTTAAAGACAGATGGGAGTTGACACTCAGGAGGTGTCATATCAAATTTAAAGCCAAATAAAATCTAATATACTCATAAAATGATAATGTATTAAGAAAAAAAAATTTATTCCATTATACATAACAGATGTTAGCCCAGTCTTTTACGATGACTTTGACATGTCAGACCAAACAAATTTACCTGCTTTCTTTCTTTCTCTCTCTCTCTCTCTCTCTTTCTTTTATTTCAATATAGTGGTGGATCTGTCAATTTGACAATAGGGATTTAGTTGTTTGACCGGCCCACTGTCTTGCACATTAAATTAGCAAGTATGTGTAAGTGGCTGAGTATTCTGTAGATACTTGTACTCTTAACATAACTCTCTGAAACAACCAGTATGTGTGTGTGTGTTAGAGAGAGAGAGAGAGACAAGACTGTACTTTATCAGTTATGTGATAAATCCATCTGATGGGTTTCTACACTGTTTTGCATCTAGTTTCTCTCACAAGGGTTGGGTTAATGACATTTGCCCAAAGATGCTACTCTGTGAAATTGAACCTAGAACTTTTTGATTGTGAAGCAAATGTCTTACCTATTTGTATATATCCAAGGGAGATCATAGTTGTGGCTGATGGCAGTGTCGCATAACTGGTACATAAAAAGTACTCTTCAAACATTAGGCGATATACTGTGCTTGAGAAGACCTGTCAAGCCAAGTTAAATTGTAGTTGTGGCTAATGCCTGTTACGTTTGACTGGCACCCATGTTGGTTGCATGTAAAATGCACCGCTCAAGTATTGGACCTCGTGGAGATAGTGACAGGTGACCGAGACCTTTGGTGATATACCGTGCTTGAGAAGACATGTCAAACCAAGTGAGATCATAGTTGTGGCTGATGCTGGTGTCACATCAATGGTACCGGTAGCACATAAAAAGTACCCACTAAATTCTTTAGTGGTTGGCGTTTGGAAGGGCATCCAGTCATAGAAACTATGTCAAATCAGATTGGAACCTGGTGCAGCTCCCTGGCTTATCTGTTTTCAGTCAAACCATCCAACCCATGCCAGCATGGAAAACGAATGTTTGATGATGATGGGTAAATTGTCGCCATTGTGTATTTTTAATTTCATGCACATGCATTGTTTGTTTTTGATTTTGTCAACTACGCAATATAGTAGGGTCAGTTGGGAACCAGGAAAAAAACAGTACCATGATGTAATTTGCTCTGCCAGAAATCTGGAAATGACATGCTGTACTGTTTGGCATTTGCACCGGAACCTTCAATACGAAAATTTTGGTGATTGGGTCTCAATCTGAGGACAGTGCAATCTAAGGACATGTACCGAAGGTGATAAAAATCAAACATCCAGATAACATTATGGTGTTTGAAATGATCTCTAGTGATGGTGACATTATGCATGTGTATGTGTGTGTGTATGTAGATATATATGAATGTGAAAAGCTTAGTGGTTAGGGTATTCAGCTCATGAGTTTGATAACTGTTGGCGTATTGTGCCCTAGAGCATGTCACTTTATTTCATGTTGCTCTGGTCCACTCAGCTGATAAAAATGAGTAGTGCCTGTATATCAAAGGGCCAGCCTTGTCACATTCTATGTCACACTGAATCTCCTGGAGATCTGTGTTTAGGATTATACATGTCTGTGGATTGCTCTACCAGTTGCACATTAATTTCATGGACAGGCTGTTACATTGACCATATCAACTGGAATCCTTGTTGTAACCTACAAAGTGCCAGTTTTAGATATATGTGTATGAGTGCGTGCATCGATGTAAATCTAGAAACTGAAGAAAACTTGGAAATATGCTGTAGGAAGAAAGAGAATCCTGACGTTCTGAGTCTAAAGGTTTCATTGAAGAATAGCAGTAATATCTGTCTGTCTGTCTATTAGGCTATCTATCTATCTATCTATCTATTAGTTTATCTATTTGTCTATCTACTTACTTACCCTCACGTACATACATACAAATATATGTATTTTTGTTAGTTTTAGCAATAATGTCTGACAAAATGCTTAGAACAAACTTAAAAAATAGACATCTTTGCAAAGAATTCCTTCTTGTGGATAGTTAATTGTGCTTTGTGTCCACATTTGGAAACTAAAGTAAAAAGAAAACCAAAACGAAACCCCCCACCCCCACACACAAAAAAAAGCCAAACAAATAATGTTTATTGCAGAAATGATAAAATAAAGTTAAAAAGAAAAATTCAAATAAAATAAAGGACTACATTAAAAGTTATTTAAAAAAAGAATGCTGAATTTCCAATGCAACAAAACTGGTCTCATTGGCAAGCGTGTTTATTTACAAAGGAATTCTGTAAATTGTTTGCTACTTGTCAGGTTTAGGTCTTTCACATTTGGTTCTTATAATATATATATGTCTTATATGGTGTGTGTGCGTGTTTGTGTTTGTAAATTATACATCTTTCTGTGGGAAGAGCCATTCTAACAATGCGCCTGCCCTAACTCTTCGAAACACTTAGTTTTAGTATGGTGGCAGCTGATGAAGGAAATGTTCTCTATGTGGCCTGTGTGTTTCCTGTGCTCTGTTTATGTTCTGTTATTCATTTTGCTCACGTTTTCTTGTGACGTCCTGTACCCAGATATGCATCTATATATACATGTAGATGCAGGTATGTACATACATGTACGTATATGAAAGAACTTTTTTTCCACCCGTTCCCTTCTGGTCATTCAACAATGTAACCTCGTGGATATCGTTGGCGATCTTTTCTTCCTCTGTCTTCCCTTCTTTGGACTTTCCTATGTTTCCGACGAAGAGCTCCGCTCGAAACGTCAAATTCTCTTTCTTTCCTTTCCCGAGCGTCCAGTATACACAATCTGTATTTGTTGTTGTT
>NC_068981.1:24620147-24624207 GCF_001194135.2 Octopus bimaculoides
TATATATATATATATATATATATATATGAGTGTGTGTGTGTGTAAAAAGTACCCACTACACTTTTGGTGTGGTTGGCATTAAGAAGGGCTTCCAGTTGTAGAAACCATGCCAGCATGGAAAACAGATGTTAAATGATGATAATGATGATACACACACACACACATGTGTTTGGGGATTTATGTATGACTGCAAAAGCTAGGGTCTTGTAGCATAGTTTCTTCAGGCTCGTACAAGCCTTTGTGAGTGAATCTGGTCCATGGAAATTTGAGCGTAAACTAATTCAAATGACTGCTATGTCTGTAATTCTGAGATCCAGCCATATTACATACTGTGCCATGCTGGTCCTGCCTGGGGCTTACATTTAATATGTGGCTTCACCTGCACTCAAACTTGATACATTTACATTGTTATTAATGATATGACAAGATAATTTTGTTGATAGACAAAGTAGAACACCCATTGGCAAAAGCCAATCTATGATGATTCTACTCTATCATCATCGTTTAACGTCCGCTTTCCATGTTCGCATGGGTTGGACGATTTGACTGAGGACTGGTGGACCAGGAGGCGACACCAGGCTCCAATCTGATTTGGCAGAGTTTCTACAGCTGGATGCCCTTCCTAACGCCGTTTTGTCTCTTGAGTTATTTCCAGTAACTTTGTCTTCTCAGTCAGCAGTCAATGGTCATCTTCCACTGATCCAGCTTGCTCTTCTCAAGAGTAATGGCTTTCCTCTGTTTAAGCCAAGGCCTTCATGACTAGTGGGAAGATGCGTGGTCTGGTGGTTACACACACATTTGCAACATCAGGTTTTCAATTCCTGGACCAGGCAGTGTGTTGAGATCTTTTTTAAAACGGGGGCCACATTTTTCATTAATGTTTTACGTAGTGCTTTTGGTACCGAAAGACTTTCAAACTTCGTATACTTATCTATTTTGTGTTATAGAACAGAAAAATATTTTTGTATTCGAATTTATTTCATGTAAAAAATTGTCTTATTTCGATAATTTCAACCAATCACTGACGTCCATTCAGCCGATATACATTAAGTGCCGACTACATAAACAAACGATTCTTCGTTTTATTTGCTTTTTTCATTTTAAATTTGCTTTAACCCTAACCCTAACCCTAACCCTAACTCTAACCCTAGGGTTAGGGTTAGGGTTAGGGTTAATTGTTTCAGAATCGTTTGTTTATGTAGTCGGCACTTAATGTATATTGGCTGAATGGACGTCAGTGATTGGTTGAAATTACAGAAATACGACAACTTTAACATGGAATAATTTATGGATTTCTTTTTTTTTTAAGAAGACTAAGAGAAAAAGATATTTTATATGACACATTTTACCAGTGATCCAAGTTTCAAAGTGTTTCGTTAATGAAAAATGTGGCCCCCGTTTTAAAAAAGATTCGTGTGTTGTGTTCTTAAACAAAACACTTTATATCGTGTGTTGCTTTTGTTCACTCAGCTGTAAATGAGTAACCTTGTAATGTGCTGGTTTCTGATTCAGGGGACATGTTGTGATTCTGGTCACTCGTACACTATCAACAAATGTCAGCATTACGTCCTCAAGATCCGGTGGCTGGACAAAATTTCAAACAAGTCTGTGGGATAGAATGAACCAAACTCCCACCAATCAAAAAATTTTGAAATGAAATAGGGCTGGATTGGTCACACTCTAAGAAGACCACCAAGCAGCATTGCAAGACAAGTGACAGATTGGTAACCTTAAGAAAAGAGGGACTTTGGATGATCTAAGAACACCTGGAAAAGGTGCATGGAGGATGAAGCAAATGCAATTGGTTTCTCTTGGTCTGAAATCAAGGATGTAGCCCAAGATAGCATCCACTGGTATGAAATGGTCACAACCCTGTGCTCCTTATGGAGTAATGTGGACTAACATACACTTTTACTTGTTTCAGTCATTTGACTGCGGCCATGCTGGAGCACCGCCTTTAGTCGAGCAAATCGACCCCAGGACTTATTCTTTGGAAGCTTAGTGCTTATTCTATCCATCTCTTTTGCCGAACCGCTAAGTTACGGGGATGTAAACACACCAGCATCGGTTGTCAAGCGATGTTGGGTGGGGGGGGGGACACACAAACATACATATATATATATATATATATATATATATATACAACAGGCTTCTTTCAGTTTCCGTCTACCAAATCCACTCACAAGACTTAGGTCGGCCCGAGGCTATAGTAGAAGACACTTGCCCAAGGTGCCATGCAGTGGGACTGAACCCAGAACCATGTGGTTGGTAAGCAAGCTACTTACCACACAGCCACTCTTAGTATGAAAACTGGGTAAATGGTCCTATAAACCCTTGGACTTGAGACAATGATATCTTGAACAAAAATGTCCTTCTTGACTAGAGGGAAGGCGGGAGTGTACGAGGTATCAACTAGAGATCTGGACCGAAGAATGATTTCAACAGAATGGTCTCTGTTAAAAGGCATCCAATGTAAAGCGGTGGTATCAAGCCATGTAATGAATTATGTCTAACACCCTAGTAGGTCATGGTGGGATTTGAACTCTTACACAGGAAGAACTAGAACAAATACCACGTGACATCTGTTATTATGCTTACACAGTTCTGCCAACCCACTGCACCAGATTGGTACATCATCATCATCATCATCATCATCGTTTAACGTCCACTTTCCATGCTAGAATGGGTTGGATGATTTGACTGAGGACTGGCGAACCAGATGGCTGCACCAGGCTCCAATCTGATCTGGCAGAGTTTCTACAGCTGGATGCCCTTCCTAATGCCAACCACTCCAAGAGTGTAGTGGGTGCTTTTACGTGCCACGGTCACGAGGACCAGTCAGGAGGTACCGGCAACAGCCACGCTCAAAGTGGTGTTTTTTACGTGCCACCTGCACAGTACATTTTTGTTAACCACAGAAAGATAGATCCTGTTTTTCTCAAGATCATAGGACGTTATTTATATGCAATCTGTTTGCTATTTTTAGCAGGTCAAGTGACCACTTACCAGCCTCATTTAACTTGACACAGATATGAAGAGGAAATCTCCATCATCTAGACATCTGCTATTCCTTGCTTGCATGGGTTGGGCAGAAGCTTATCAATGCAAATTTTAATCCTTTCTACTAAAGGCACAAGGCCTGAAATTTTAGGGGTGGGAACTAGTCAACAACATCAACTCCCAGTGTTTCACTGGTACTTAACTTATTGACCCAAGGCAAAGTCGACCTTGGCAGAATTTGAACTCGGAATGTAGCGCGAATGGTGAAATACCACTAAGCATTTCGTCCAGCTTGGTACCCTCATTAATATTAATAATAATACCAATCCTCGTTTAACGTCTGCTTTCCATGCTGGCATGGGTGGGACAAATAATAATAATAATAATCCTTTCTATTAAAGGCACAAGGTCCTGGAATTTTGGGGGAGGAGGCAGCTAGTCAATTACATTGATCCAGTACTCAACTGGTAATTATTTCATGGACCCAGAAATAATAATAATAGTATATTAAACAACTCCCTGGTAACTCCAGTCTCCGTGAACTACAAAAGGTAACCTTGATGAGTACAGGCCATATACTACGGAAAGCACACTCCGTCTAAAATGGAATAAATGTGGTGATGATTTTAGCATGCATAGCAAAACAAAAGTGCCCTTGCTACCTTTGGCCTCCAGAGGATGCTCGGTGGTACTAAGGCAGCTGAAATAAAATTATAATGAAAAGAAACCATAGATAATAATAATAATTTAGACAAATACATAACAAAAACATCAGGACTTACAAGTATATATAACATACAGAAAATTGCACTACTGGGCACCGCACACATCCTACGCAAAACACTTTCAATACAGTAAACATAAGAACACCACAGCAAACCACAGCACATACCCAATGCACACAGAGCTGCGCTTGGTAGTGAAGTGAAAGTACTCTATAAAAATAAAACTATTGATTAATAATAATAATAATAATAATAATAATAATAATAATAATAATGGTAAAAATAAGTATGGTTTGGAAAAACTTCCTTCCCCACCCATTTTCTCGCAAATTATT
>NC_068981.1:24624467-24627093 GCF_001194135.2 Octopus bimaculoides
AAAAAAAAAAAAAAAAAAAATCTGAAAAAGTTAAAAATGAAGAAATTAAGGAGAGGGTGGGGGTTAATTTCAAAATGCCCATTTCTGCCAATTTCTTTTGCAGATTCGTATTCTCCGTAGCTGAAAAGGGGGTGGTGGTCGTGTAGAAAAAAAAAATTGAATAAAAAAAAGGGTTTATTTATTTATTTATTTTTTTTTTGCGGGGTACAAAAAGGAAGTCTTGCCTATGGTTTTAACTAGGATTTTAACCTGTGGTGCAACTATTGTATACACCCACATTATACATTCACATATGCATACCGACTTTCATATAGGTCATTCACTCGAGCAACACCCATGTGGAGATGCTTTTTCACAGAGTTCATTGTTCGTTCATTTGACATAAATATTGGCATTGTTTTACTTTCTTATTTAATATATCGGAGTCGGTGGTTTGAATACGTTTCAATGTGAGTGCATGCACACTTGCTTCTGCTCGCAATGTATTTACCGTGGGTAAATATTTGTCGGTGCCTGTGACTATGTGCGTATAATTGTATGCACGTTCTTATGTTACGTGTGTAATTAACACAGATTTTGTTACTTCGTTGCTGTTTGTTGACACATGCACATCTATATGGAAAAGACAGATGCACGTCTTTGTATGTATGGTTTGTATGTGTGTGTATTTATGTATGGTATGTTTGTGTGTGTGTATATATATATATATATATATATATATATATCCCTGTGTATGTGTACATACTTATGTACGAACATTGATGTGTATGTATATGTGTATATCTGTATATGCATGAAAGTATATACACACACATATACATACACATATATATATATATACACATACATATATATATATATACATATATACGACGGGCTTCTTTCAGTTTCCGTCTACCAAATCTACTCACAAGGCTTTGGTCGGCCCGAGGCTATAGTAGAAGACACTTGCCCAAGATGCCACGCAGTGGGACTGAACCCGGGACCATGTGGTTGGTAAGTAAGCTATGTGTATATATACATACATACATGTATATATATATATATATATATATATATATATATATATATATATATATACACACACACATACATATATATATATATATTGGTGTGTGTTACACATATGTACATGCATAGATATGTGTGTGTATATATATGTGTATGTATATCTGTATATATATATATGTAAATATGTATATATGTATGCGTGTGTATGTACGCATGTATTTGTGTGCATGTGTGCGCACGCACGCACACACATCCGAATATGTATACTTCTGTGTAATAGGCGAGGATAAAACGTTTTTGTTTAGTGTACAGAATAGTATATCAGTAATAATATATTAGTATATACAGATGTGTATTTACATGCATGTATATATATATATATATATATATATATATATATATATATATATATATATATATATATATGTGCATATATACGTGTATGTATATGCATATATACGTGTATGTATATGCATATATACGTGTATGTATATGTATGCATGTATATTTGTATGTTCTCGTGCCGATTTTTTATTTGCTTTTGTATGTTTGTGTATATATGTTTATAAACAAGTCTATCTATCTATCTAGGTGTATATCTATCTATCTATCTATCTATCTATCTATCTATCTAGTGCGTGTGTAAGCATTGCTTTAATTTTGTTGATTCTTTGTTGTACTGCCTTTTCTCATCTTTTCTTTTCTTTTTCTATTTTCTCGTTCGTTCGTTCTGTCTTTCTACGGTGATAATTAAACTATTTAGGAACGGAAGCTATCTGGTGACTAAACAGATCGCTATTTCGGATGGCAAACAACAACTACAACAGCAAGACGAAGATAAAGAAAGGGGGAAAAAAACAAAAAAGATTTCTTTTTCTTTAGATTTATTGAAGGTAGATGTGTGTGTGTGTGTGATAAAAGTGGTGGGGGCTAGTAATTTAATCGGAAGTTCATTGCTGTTCCCTTTCTCTCCCTACCTCCTTCTTTTCCTTTTCCCCTTTCCTCCTCCTCCCCTCCCCGTTTCATTCTCGCTTTCTTTCTCTCACCCTCTCCCCTTTTTTTCCCCTCTTTCTTTGTTCCCACCACCGTTTTACTGCTATAACCAGCACTTAAAACTATCACTGTCATTACGATCGCCACTACGGCTTTACCACTACTCGTACCACCACCACCACCACTTCAGCACCAGCTCCGCTGCATTCCACTACTATCATGATTACCTATCTCAATACAGCCTTCGTCGTCATCGCCCTCGCACAATGACCACCACAACCGCCGCCAGTACAATATAACCTTTTCTACTCTAGGCACAAGGCCGGACATTTTTGGGGAGGGGGTGCCAGTCGATTAGATCGACTCCAGTACGCAACTGGTACTTAATTTATCGACCCTGAAAGGACGAAAGACGAAGTCGAGCTCGGCCGAATTTGAACTCAAACAATATACCGCTAAGCATTTCGCCCGGCGTGCTAACGTTTCTTATTTCTTTATTGCCCACAAGGGGTTAAACATAGAGGGGACAAACAAGGACAGACGAAGGGATTAAGTCGATTACATCGACCCAGTGCGTAACTGGTACTTAATTTATCGACCCTGGAAGGATGAAAGGCAAAGT
>NC_068981.1:24627822-24630656 GCF_001194135.2 Octopus bimaculoides
AAACAAGTACTACTGCTACTACTACTACTGTTACTACTACCGCTGCTGCAGGAAGTACCTTCTCATTGTTTCTCTTCCACACACATCTATATATATTTTCGTGTGTGTATGTATGTATATATATATATATATATATATATATATATATATATATAATGTGATCCTGTATCTTTTTATCTATTCCTATATATATATTATTACATACTTCCTCAACTGTTTTTTCCCCCCCTTAACTCTTTCTTAATTGGTCTCTGCTCACCCGTCTTTCTACTCCCACTCATTCCTACCTTTCTCCCTTCACCCACCCTTATCACTTAAACACCTGAGCAACCAACCAATGGCAATTAGTACGGTTGAGAGTGCGGGGGTAGGGTGGAGGCCGCACGCTTCTTTACACTGTTGGTTAACTTTTGCTAGAAATAGCAGCCGAATATCATAACTCTTTATAATAATAATAATGTAGTCCTTGATAAACCCTAAGAGTCCCAATGTTTCCACCTCTGATTGATGAGGGCTAGACCAAGGGTTTTCAAACTGTGGTCCGCGGACCACAGGGAGTCTGCAAGGACAAGACAGGGGGTCCGTGGACAGCAAATACTTTTTATGGGCAATTTGATTTTATATATGTTTTTTTTTAATCGAAATCTTTTAATTGACAATAAACCTATTTGATAAATAAATAAATGTAAAAATATATGTTATTTTAAGCAAATATTTATGTATAAATTTCATAAGCGTTTATAAGGGGTCCCTTAGGTAAAGCCTGAAATATAAAGGGGTCCGCAAGTCAAAAAGTTTGAAAAACCCTGGGCTAGACAACAACGTCCTAAGTGTAGGCCGCTTCTACACAATCACCCGATCTGCCAGAAATAACAGCCAAACTGCTTTCGCGTCACATCCTACTGTCCTGAAGAAAAGAATGGATACATTTGATAATGTGGTCAGACGTGGGGGCCATTAAAAGGCAAGGGGTGCTGTGGCTTGAATGCATTTGATTATAGCAGGGTTCTCAAATTTTATTATGGTGGACCCTACAGGCGTTCGATGTTTAAAAGCTAGCTTTATAGGAACTTCTTTCAAAAATTCCTATTTTGTTTTTCACACATTATTTTGTATAGGTTGAACTATGTAAAAAGGTTAGAGAAAGAAACCTAGTTGTTTCTTGCAATACGTACCAATACATCTAAATCAAAAATTTTTCTGGCGGCCCTCAAAATACTATTGTGGATCATGAATTTACTATTTTGTTGTGTGAACCACCAAAAATCTTACAATGGACCCTGCTTGAAGGGTCTGTCCATTTAGAGTTGATGGAGGGCTAAACAGCTACATGTATGAATAAAACAGCAGATGTCTAGATGATGGAGATTTCCTCCTCAAATCTGTGTCAAGTTAAATGAAGCTCGTAAGTGGTCACTTGACCTGCTAAAAATAACAAACAGATTCACATCACTCATCATCGTTTAACCCTTCAACATTCAGATTACTGTCAAATGTAATGCTTATTTATTTGTATTGTTTTCAATTAATTATGCATTGTCTCATAGCCTCAAGATTTCAATGGTTGTTTATTTTTAGAAATGATATGTATATATCATATGTATATCTCATATATGTATATATCTGAGTGGTTGGCGTTAGGAAGGGCATCCAGCTGTAGAAACTCTGCCAAATTAGATTGGAGCCTGGTGTTGCCATCCGGTTTCACCTGTCCTCAGTCAAATCGTCCAACCCATGCTAGCATGGAAAGCGGACGTTAAACGATGATGATGATGATGATGTGTGTGTGTGTGTATTTGTCCCTGTGCCATCACTTGATAACTGATGCTGGTGTGTTTATGTCTCCGTAACATAGTGGTTCGGCAAAGTAGACCGATAGAATAAGTACTAGGCTTACAAAGAATAAGTCCTGGGGTCGATTTGCTCGACTAAAGGTGGTGCTCCAGCATGGCCATAGTCAAAATGACTGAAACAAGTAAAAGAGTAAAAGACTAAATGACCCTGTGTGTATGATGGTGACACTTTTTTACAACTATCACACAATGTTGAAACAAGATGGCACAAACACATGCGCACACACATATGTATCATCACCCGTGTTTAACATCCATTTTCTTTGCTAGCACGGATTGGCTGGTTCAACAAGAGCTGGTGATCCCGAGGACTGTGCTTGTCCCCATTGTCTGCATGGTTTCAATAGCTGGATACCTTTCCTAACAATAACCACTTTACATAGTGTACCGGATATTTTTTACATGACACTGACACTAGTGCAGTCACAAGAAAGAAGGCTTACCAGATCCACTCACATGGTTTCTGTCAATTCAGGAGTATCATTTCAAAAGTCAGCTGTCAGTACTTCAAGTTCTCTTAACTTATTTTGATTGGTAGTTTTGTTTTACTGTGACTAAGGCACAGGCATGGCTGTGTGGTAAGAAGTCTGCTTCCCAATCACATGGTTCCGGGTTCAGTCTCACTTCATGGTACCTTGGGCAAAGTATCTTCTGCTATAGCTTTGGACCAACCAAAGCCTTGTGAGTGGATTGGGTAGACAGAAACTGAAAGAAGGGTGGTGATCTGGCAGAATCGTTAGCACGCCGGGCGAAATGCTTAGCGGTATATCGTCTGCCGTTACGTTCTGAGTTCAAATTCCGCCGAGGTCGATTTTGCCTTTCATCCTTTTGGGTCGATAAATTAAGTACCAGTTATGCACTGGGGTCGATGTAATCGACTTAATCCCTTTGTCTGTCTTTGTTTATCCCCTCTTTGTTTAGCCCCTTGTGGGCAATAAAGAAATAAGAAACTGAAAGAAGGGTGGTGATCTGGCAGAATCG
>NC_068981.1:24631033-24635371 GCF_001194135.2 Octopus bimaculoides
ATATATATATATATATATATATATATATATATATATATATATACATACATATACGCATATATATGTATGTATTTGTGTGTGTGTCTATGTTTGTCCCTCTACCATCACTTGATAACTGATGCTGGTGTGTTTATATCCCTGTAAATTAGCAGTTCAGCAAAAGAGACTGATAAAATAAGTACTAGGCATACAAAGAATAAGTCCTGGGGTTGATTTCTTTGACTAAAAACCCTTTGAGGTGGTGCTGCAGCATGGCCACAGTTAAATTACTGAAACGTGTAAAAGTATAAAAGAATAAAAGGGTGAATATAGTTAGCTATAGTCTTTTTTTCTCCATTCACACCCTGGGTGCATTAGTGGACTATTAAATTAACCCCAGTACTTATTAAACCTTGGGGGCTGAAAAGTGCCTGGTGGTAGTGGTGTTAGATTCAGCAATGGATTGAGTCCATCGTTACAGTAGACCATGGTAAGATTTGAACTCAGAATACAAAGAGCCTGAAAAAATACTGCCTGGCATCTGGACTGACTCTCTTACTAATTCCACCCATCCATTACCCTGGATAAGTACTTTTCTCATCAAGTCTTCCATGGAAACATGTTTAGTCATGGGGAAAAAAATAGACATGGGAGAAACTATTCCCTTGCTGGGGAAACAAGTACAGTTTGGCAACTGGAAGGGCATCAGCTACATAAAAATCTGTTTCCACAAATTCCATAGGACCCATATGAACATGGAAAAGTGGATGTTAAATCATCATCATTTAACATCCGTTTTCCATGCTGGCATGGGTTAGACGGTTTGACTACAACTGAAAGCTAGAGAGCTGATGATGATAATGATGTGATTACTGTCAATTGCAGTTTTGTTGCTGTTTAGTCCTTAATCAATCCTAATTGAGCAGACCTTATAATCAAGGGCTTTCAAGCCACAGCAATCCTTCCTTTTAAGGGTACCCATGACTAATTACATAATGAAATATATCTATTCTTTTCTTCAAGACAGTGGGTTATAAGGTAAAAAAAGGTAAAGTTACCTTTCTGAGTCATGCTGACTCATAAGGGCCGGTTTCCCCAGTTACATGGCGTATATATTCCCTACCTGAAGTGGACGCTGGTCTGTCACAGGATTTTTGCAGCTGAGCGGACTGGAGCAATGTGAAATGAAGTGTTTTGTTCAAGAATACAGCGCATTGCTTGGTCCAGGAATCGAAACCACAATCTTATGATCAGAAGTCCAACACCCTAACCACTAAACCATATTCCTCCACTGTACAGCGGGATGTGATAAAAGAGAAATGATGAAAAACAAACTTCCCTAGGTGGGATTTGATCTCAGTATATAGAGTGTCAGATAACAATACCACAAGGCAGTCCAACTTTTAAAAGAATAATGTTTCTTTGTGAGTGGCTTCCAAACAGCTCATGTTTACCAAATTCCTCTCAGAAGGCTTTGGCCTACCCAAGGCTACAGTAGAAGGTGCTTGTCCTAAGTGCAGGCAGAATAATCAATGAAACCAAGCCTGAAACCGCAAAAATGTGCAAACAATTTCTTCACTTCTCAGCTATGTCTACACTCATTACTAGTCAAAAGCAACTGGGTGTCAGACCAAAAATGCTTTGTGGTTTTTTTTGTGTGTTGACTTCACATGTAATGCATTCTTGGCAATGATGTTTGTTTAATTCGCTTCCGTATCCTCCTCTTTCTCCTCTTTGCTATTTCCCCCCCCCCCCATTTCTCTCTCTCTCTGTAGTTTCATAACTGAAGCCAGTGGCCTCTTGGGAGGTATATAACTGAAGTGAACAGTCTTATGAGTGTAAAAACAAAAACAGAAAACAAATGGAAAGTTTCCTTCATTGCCAAGATATGAAGTATACCGAGCAAGCAGGAGGTGTTGAATATCTAAAATGACCAAATTGTAATGTATCTCCTGTTTACATAGAAACCATCCATGCATTAGACTAAATGATATATTGCCTTTAAATCTACTACTATTACCTCATAGGTCTCTCATTGCCTCCTACTTCATCATTATTATCTCTCTTACTCTCTCTCTCTGTCAATTTAAAATCTACAGTAAGGATTAGACCATGGCTAATATTTCCTCCAAACTTAGCTTTTTGTTACATTCATTCAAACCCTAAAGAATCCCCCCTCAACACATGGCTGTGATGCTCTCCCACAACTCCTGCTTATGAAAGAGATGCACATACTGTCAATCACTGAGGGACATGCTCAACTGATTATGTAATTCTTTATTGCCCACAAGGGGATAAACATAGAGGGGACAAACAAGGACAGACAAAGGGATTAAGTCGATTACATCAATCCCGGTACGCAACTGTTACTTAATTTATCGACCCCGAAAGGATGAAAGGCAAAGTCAACCTCGGCGGTATTTGAACTCAGAACGTAACTCAGCGTGCTAACGTTTCTGCCAGCTCAACTGATTATGGTCAAGCAAATCTGTAGGTATTGAGCAGGATATTTGCTATAACGATATTTCTGCTTCAGCAACTCAGCGCTGAATCTGTCTGAAATGTAATGGAAAATAGGTCAGTTTCGAAACATTTGATGTCCAGGCTGCAAAATCCAAAGTTTGAAGGTAATAGTAGCCGTTTCCTTTGATTTCTAGATAGAAGCAAATAGGGAATAACACTTAACAGACGGAAGGTAAAAAAAAATTAAATAAAAATTTTGTTACACAATATTATCAGCTTCGCATGAACCTCATCATTATCATTGTCATTTAACATCCATATTTCCATATTCGCACGAGTCAAATGGAATTTGTTGAGGTGGATTTTTTTGTGGCCAGATGCCCTTTCTGTCACCAACCCTCACTTGTTTCTAAGCAAGGTTATATTTCCCCATGGCCAGGCATGTTTCTGTAGAATATTGGAAATGAACGACACTGCTTGTATGACAGTGACCCTCATTTACAGCTATCATGCCATGTCAAGTCAAGAAGGCAGTAACACTCTTTCTTTGTCTACCTGTGTGTCTGTCTGTCTCTCTCTCTTTCTCTCTCTCACACACACCCATATACAATGTGCTCCTTTCACTTTCTGTCTACAAAATCCACAAAAAGCCTGGATTGACTTGGGGCTGTAGTAGAAGACACTCGAGGTAGCACCCTCTGAGACTGAATGTGGACCATGTGGTTGGGAAGCCAACTTCTTACCCCCAAGCCACATCTGCACTATTATAGCCATGCAAGTGCCTATCACAGCTATACTTCTGCCTACTCTCTCTCTCTCTCTCACACATACACCCACATGTGCCCATGTGCTGCTGTGTTCAGAGCCTCATGACTCGTGGGTTCACTCTCATTGAAATGACTGTTGTTGGCTGACCTTCTATATAGTATAGCTATGGTCATCAATCAATACTTTGTGAGTGAAATTAGTAGACATAAACTGCAAAAGCCTCCATACTACAAGTTTGTAAGGCCATAGAAAATCTGCCACAACAGAATCCATCTGGTTCATGCAAGCATGGAAAAGTAGGCATTCAAATGATGACAATGACACACACACACCTTTATATAAGTTGTCAGTATACTTTTGTATTTATAGCTCTCTTTTATAGAGCCATGAGTGTGTGTTTTGTGACAGATACATATATATGCCAAATCTGGGGTGAATATCTTATGCAAGGTTGCATACATTTAAAGTGTCTCTTTTGTGTATGTATGTATGTATGCCCATTGAATACGTGCAACAAAACAACAATGGTGTTAATGGGAGCCGCAGTAAAATTAGCAACAGTTGCGGCCTTGTGTGTGTACTTTACTGTTGGAGTGTGTAAGCACACAGTTGTTTGCTGTGTATATTCAAGGGTGCGAGGTCAACAATGATGATGATGGTGATATATATATATGTGTGTAGGAGGTCAATAATAATATGATAAATATACACACACACACATATATATTTATATATATTTATATATATATATATATATGAAATAGAAATATTTGCCTCTTATGTTTAAAAAAAGAAACTTGTTTTATTAATACATTTGTAGAAAAGTTTAGTGCATGTTCAACCCATTATTATTTTTACAACACATATGTGGTAAGGGTGATGATATTGATGTGTGTGTGTGTGTGTGTGTGTGTGTGTGTGTGTGTGTAAATGTGTTGGAAAAATAAAGGGTTAAACATGTATATATATATATATATATATATATTTGAATAAAACAAGTTTTCTTTTTAAACACAGGTGATAAATATTTCTTTATTTTCATATATATTCTCTTTTACTCTTTTACTTGTTTCAGTCATTTGACTGTGGCCATGCTGGAGCACCGCTTTTAGTCGAGCAAATTGACCC
>NC_068981.1:24636004-24637722 GCF_001194135.2 Octopus bimaculoides
AATGTGCAAGTGGCTGAGCACTCCACAGACACGTGTACCCTTAACGTAGTTCTCGGGTATATTCAGCGTGACACAGAGTGTGACAAGGCTGACCCTTTGAATTACAGGCACAACAGAAACTCAGGAAGTAAGAGCGAGAGAAAGTTGTGGTGAAAGAGTACAACAGGGTTCGCCACCATCCCCTGCCAGAGCCTCGTGGAGCTTTAGGTGTTTTCGCTCAATAAACACTCACAACGCCCGGTCTGGGAATCGAAACCGCGATCCTATGACCGCGAGTCCGCTGCCCTAACCACTGCGCCATTGTGCCTCCACATCAGATACTATACTGTATCAAAATACTATACAGATATATCAAATACAATAGAAGTTCTTGATTTATTTAAATTATCTCTTCCTCTAACGTATGTGTCATAATTTCCAAATGGCAGTTAGGACAAGCTCTGTATGAGAAGGGAAGATAATTTTAGGTTTCAAGATCTCCCCAAAGTTGACATCACATTAAAGAAAAGGATAAGCTTATTGTTTGGAGATATGAGGACAGTCGTGGACATGGTTCCTGCCTTAGTAGGTGTCATCAGCATGACAACTGTACAACCTTATCTACATTAGCCAAAGGACTTAAACATAGAAGAGGAGTAGACTGCATTTATGGCCTAGGTAATTTGTATAACTTGAACAAATATGAGCCCAAGAGAAATAATTTAGATTGGCCAGTGGGATGTATTTAAACAACAGAAACAGATACAGGCATATCAAATATGATAGAACATAAATTCTTTATTTATTTCCAGCTCTAGATGTGTCACAGTTACTAAATGGCATGTCTGCTTAGGAGAAGTCTTGATTCTTCAGATTATTTAACCCAGGGGTTTTCAAACTTTTTGACTTGCGGACCCCTTTATATTTCAGGCTTTACCTTAGAGACCCCCTTATAAACACTTATGAAATTTATACATAAATATTTGCTTAAAATAACATATATTTTTACATTTATTTATTTAACAGTATTTAACAAATAGGTTTATTGTCAATTAAAAGATTTCGATTAAAAAACACATATAAAATCAAATTGCCCATAAAAAGTATTTGCTGTCCACGGACCCCCTGTCTTGTCCTTGCGGACCCCCTGTGGTCCAGGGACCACAGTTTGAAAACCCCTGATTTAACCTTCTCATATGGAGTTGGTCTTCACTGCTATTTGGTCATTATGATATATCGTCTTGAAGTAGAGATCATTAAAATAAACTGAGAATTTATGTTGCATGTTATTTTGATAGACCAGTTTATTGTAAAGCAAGGATGTGGCCTGGAGAGACAAACTGCACTGTACTGCAGTGGTCGAATGGTTAAAACTTCCTGCAATTCCCCAACCTCCGGAGCCATTGAAGAAACTGCTGTCATCAACTGACCAAGATTCCAAGGACTTCCAAACCAAAATTAGACAATACAATGCTTCACTACAGATGACATCATTTGGAGCCACAAGAGATTTAACTAAGCCTGGATTCTTGCAAACTTTCAAGATCCAAGGTCAGATTTATCATCGCATTGGCTCTCTGCTACCTCTGTCAAATAATTCCACAAAATCGTCCAACCCATGCCAGCATGGAAAGCGGACGTTAAACGACGATGATGATGATGATGATGATTAGCATAAAGTGTGTATGATGATCTAAATAAAATCACTTCCATACTAACACAACACATAACAATATACT
>NC_068981.1:24637732-24645709 GCF_001194135.2 Octopus bimaculoides
CCACACACACACACATGCACATGCAAATACTCACACACACACACACACATCCATACTAGTACATCTAGCCACTCTCTTGTTTGCTTCCTGCCATGACCCATCCAACACATGATAGCTCCGCTACCACAGAGTCTATCAATGCTACCACATGCTATTTACCTGTCCTAGCGTATTCATTCAGCTGAATTTATAAGACAACAGCATAAAGTACGTTTCTACTACTGAAATTTTATTCTCGTGAGAAACAACAGGGATTATAGTGTGGCTCTTTGTCTGATTGTTGCTTTTTCTCCCAAGTGTTTTCCTCAGTATTTCTGTGCATGTCTATTTATATGCTTCTGTGTGTGTGTGTGTGTGTGTGTGTGTGTGTGTGTACAATGTATGTATAGGTGCAGGAGTGGCTGTGTGGTAAGTAGCTTGCTTACCAACCACATGGTTCCGGATTCAGTCCCACTGCGTGGCACCTTGGGCAAGTGTCTTTTACTATAGGCTCGGGCCAACCAAAGCCTTGTGAGTGGATGTGGTAGACGGAAACTGAAAAGAAGCCTGTCATATATATATATATCATCATCATCATCATCATCATCGCTTAACGTCTGCTTTCCATGCTAGCATGGGTTGGACGATTTGACTGAGGACTGGTGAAACCGGATGGCATCACCAGGCTCCAAGATATATATATATATATATATATATATGTATGTATAATATGTGTGTGTGTATGTGTCTGTGTTTGTCCCCCCAACATCGCTTGACAACCAATGCTGGTGTGTTTACATCCCCATAACTAACCAGTTCAGCAGAAGAGACCGATAGAATAAGTACTAGGCCTACAAAGAGTAAGTCCTGGGGTCGATTTCCTCGACTAAAGGCGGTGCTCCAGCATGGCTGCAGTCAAATGACTGAAACAAATAAAAGAATATACATATACATATGTGCATGTGTGTGTGTGTGTGTGTGTGTGTGTACACATCAAATGGTGATGTTAAACAGGTCATGATATATTAAGCCAGCCAACCCTTGAGAGGTAAAATTGGTTTTAGTGTGTTTATAGGCGTTAACACACACGTACAAATGCACACAAATGTGTGTGTATATATGTATTATATAAAGTATTTTTGCTTCACACACACACACACACGGTCTGATTGCTTGCTCCTTGTTTTTGTTCTTCATTCTCATCACTTTATGTTCAACTTCTCTGGGCCAACTTCTATTTTTAGCAAGGTTTATGAGAATCTGTCTCATAACAAATTGGCTGAAGAAATGAGTAGTCAAAGAAAAATCCTCGTGTCCCCAAAGAATACTGTAAATTAAAAATTTTCTGAGTGTGTCAATATTCAAGAATCATTCTTTTTTGTCTCTCTATTTCACACACTTTGGTCATAGCTCCAACTAATATCTATTTAATCATAGAGCACTTCCAGTGAATAGATGCTTAAATTAGACTAATTTAGATGTGTCTAGTGAGGTTTGTGTATATATGTATATATATTTTGTTGGTATGTTCATATACATTCATACACACGTACATATATATGGGTGTGTGAATAGGAAGCAAATGATTTGTGTTAGCTGTGATGCATTCTGATTTGTCTATCTTAAGGGATATAGTCATAAAAGTACTTCATGTGGATTTAACAATAAATTAGAAAGCTGAGTTGTTCATCTATAAGTCATTGAAGGTGAACAGATGGAAAAGAGTGGGCGACAAAGCTGAACCATGGGGCATGTTGCAGTTGATAGTATGTGCGACGGTAAGAAACTTGAAACTTTTTTTCTTTATCATTCTGGTAATTCAAGAGTGATAAAATGCTTCTCCAAATATCTTTTTACAGATTATATGTAACAGAAAATACTGTTATATAATTTTGTTGTATTTTTGGGAAGGTCATTATGTCGATAAAAAACACATATACTGGTATTATTACACTTCTTTTTTTTTTCAATTTCACAATTGGTTAATCATTTAACCAATTGACTAATAAATTGTTAGATTAATTGTTTTAGTTGATCAATCAACCAGCTAAGTTTGTCCAAGTCCGTTTGTTGTCGTTTATGATCTTATCAATGATGTACCCCTTCTATTCCAGGTCCACTTCAGGTCTGTATGTCTCAGAGCCAGCTAGGCATGGCTGGAACGCTTCTGATCATAGTTCTGCTTGATTGGTGTTGACCTGTAGCTACAACTTCACATGTGTGTTTGCATGTGTGCATTAACTATATCTTTAACCCAACATCATCCATTGGAATTATCTGAGTGAGATACCAGTAAAATCATCATCATCATCATCATCATCATCATTTAACGTCCGTTTTCCATGCTGGCATGGGTTGGACGATTTGACTGAGGACTGGCGAACCAGATGGCTGCACCAGGCTCCATGATGTGACAGAGTTTCTACAGCTGGATGCCCTTCCTAACGCCAACCACTCCGAGAGCGTAATGGGTGCTTTTACATTCCACTGGCACGAGGGCCAGTCAGGCGGTACTGGCAACGGCCACACTCAAAATGGTGTTTCTTACATGCCACCTGCACAGGAGCCAGTCCAGCGGCACTGGCAATGACCTCGCTCGAATGTTTTTTTCACGTGCCACCGGCTGGTAACAATCACGCTAAAATGGTGCTATTTATGTGCCACTGGCACGGAAGCCAGACAGCTGCTCTGGCAATGATCACGCTTGGGTGGTGCTGTTAAGCGCTCCATTGGCACAGGTGCCAGTCATCGAATTTGGTTCAATTTCGATTTGAATGGGTTAGACTATTCAATTTGACAGGAACCAGCTGGCTGGAGGGTTGCATGAGGCTCCAGTTGTCTGTTTTAGCATGGTTTATACTGTTCAGTGCCCTTCTTAATGCCAACTATTTTATGATGTGTACTGGGTGCTTTTCATGTGGCACTGGCATGGGTGCTTGTTAAGTATTTATTAAACCTTTCTATAATTATTCTCAGAAAATAGAACTCTCACATTGTCTCCATTGTGAAGACTGTGACATTGTCAGTTACATTGTCCTTTTATCTAGAAATTCATGCCTCCCACGCAGACCTAACTCATCCTTCCATGTCGATGACTATTACATCTGTACCTCCAAGGAGATCATTTATGGCATAAAATGCAACACTCTGCTGCTTGGGTTTATATTGGAGAAGCCAGTCGGCAAATGGTAAATAGTTTCTGAGAGCCTGTGGCTTATCACTCCAATTCTCTTGTTGACACCGACCTGTATCTTTGCCATCTATCAGATTTTGTACAGCATGAATCTCCCATTTCCTGCTTACACAGTGAACAACCATTTCCCAGCTAAATACAGCCAGTCCAACTGGGATGAATAATAGTATTTTGCCTCCTGTTCTCATTCTCTCTCTTTCTCTCACACATATACACACAAACATACAGAGTGTACTCATCAATCATATACATGTATTACTATTCCTTATTCACAGTCTCATACAACAACTCACCACACCTACCTCTGTGCCCCAAGACACACACACAACCAAGTTGCTCATTGCTCACGTGATCTCATCCACACACACATGCAACATTTTCCTTACGCACACCACATACGCATAAACTTTCATGATTTCACACTTCCTTTAACTTATCTTTACCAATCTATGCTTATCCCACTTATCTCTCTCCATTGTCATTCTTTTGGCAACCGTTCTACAGACTTCCATTTTTTACATTCACCATTCTGCTTTTCCCATTATTTGCTTTACTCTGTTTGATATAGGACCACTGTGTCAAAATGTTGGAATTCTCCTCTGTTCCTTCATCCCAGTGTAATCATGTACTTAGTCACTTTTTTTTTTCCTTTCTTTTTCTCAAGACTTTGGATATTATTCCATTACTACATTGATGCTGACCACTTGGGTTGCTACTAGATTTATATCATCTATCATTCTTCCCCCCACCTCTCTCTCTATACACACACACACACACACACACACACACACACACACACAAATACTTGTTTAAATACTTCTTTATACACATACACATGTAGTATGGTGTGTGTGTGCCCATGTCAATGTATGTGTGTGATTGTATGTATATGATGGTATGTAGGTACAGCTATGAATATTTATATTTCTGTATATTACATATGTTCCTCTGCTATATATAACATCACTGGACATTTCAGCTGAAAAGCATCCAAGAGTTGATTTACTGGTTCACTGCGGTATTGACAGTGAAAGAGAGCGGATGGGTTTGTGAACTTAGCTTCTGAAAGCTTGAACTCCTTCAGCTTTGCTGGTCTTGATTGCTGCAGTTTTTTTTTTAAGAAATTTGTTCCATATGTTGTTAGCTTGGTGCAAAGAGTGGCTTATTAATGTGTGGCTGTTGGCATCAGGCATTGTGAGGACATGTACATGTATGTATTGAAGACATGTCCAGCTATTGACAGTACACAAAGCATCATCATCATCATTTAACATCCATTTTCCATGCTGTCATGGGTTGGACAGTTTGACGGGATCCAATGAGTTGCAGGAATGTGTTGTACTCCTGTATCACTTAGCTATGGTTTCTGTGGCTGGTAGTCCTTCTTAAAACCAGCCACTTTACATTCTGTAGTGGGTGCTGTTTTCATGACATCAGCACCTGTGCTTTCATCAGGTAAGATAAGAAAAGGACTAGAAAAATTAGTTGAGAACCAGACGAAAGGGGAAATAAAGGATGAGTGATTTTGTAAGAGTTTGAAAGGAACATGACAGATTGAGACGAGGCTGTGGATGTAAGATGATAAGGAAGATGGGGGAGAAGGGGTAGTAAGAAGTAGAACAACAACCACCACCACCACCACAACAACAACATCTGTAGCAAGGGCTACTCTATTTTGGTCTTCCAGATTTCAGCCACCCGCCTTTGGTCAGCCTGAGGCTGAGATAGAACACACTAGCCCGAATTAGTTGTATATAAGTGGCATTGAACTCGGTACCACTTGGTTGCAAAATCTACTTCTTAACCACAGATCAACTACTGCAAACAGTACAGGAGTGGTGTGTTCTGTGATGCTCCATCATTAATGACTGCTGATACTGTTCCTTGTAAAAGTCTTTTTTTTTTTGGTTTTTTTTTTCGTTTTGGGATTCTGTTTATCTTTTCTTCTTAACTCTTCTTCTTTTCTTTGCTTGGCTTGCGCAAGCTTTCTCCAGTTCTCTTGAGTATTGGCTCTTCCTTAATTGATGGAAGAGATGGTGCTTCCATTTAAGAACTCATTTACATCTGTCAGACTCATACACACATACATACACATGCACATCTACATACACCTACACATACATTCACACAAACACGCACATGCACACACTCATGCCCCCCCCCCCAATGTAATGTAAAAATCAATTTTTGACAGCTTTGACAGTGACTATTGCACATTTTCATTTAACTGTGTTGCCTGCATTATGAATCATAGTGCTAGTGGCTTATTACTCTACGAACGTTTGTGTCTATAAAATAATTTCATAGAATTATCTTGGCATAGTCCGTGACAAAGGTTATCTTGTGAATTACTGGTACAGTCAATCCAATGCATTTCCACACAGTTTCCTGTCTACCTAAAGGTTTCTTCAAAAGCAGTGCTTGGGTTGACCTGAGATAACGGTCAAAGGTACTTGCTCTAGATCAGGAGTTCCCAACCTTATTTTGCTTGTAGACCCCTGAGACCTATCTTATCATCTGTGGACCCCATATATGGACATACTCTCTTTTACTTGTTTCAGTCATTTGACTGTGGCCATGCTGGAGCATCGCCTTTAGTCGAGCAAATTGACCCCGGGACTTATTCTCTGTAAGCCTAGTACTTATTCTATCGGTCTCTTTTGCCGAACCGCTAAGTTACTGGTACGTAAACACACCAGCATCGGTTGTCAAGCAATGTTGGGGGGACAAACACAGACACACAAACATACACACACATATATATACATTTATACTATGTGCTTCTTTCAGTTTCCGTCTACCAAATCCATTCACAAGGCTATGGTCGGCCTGAAGCTATAGTAGAAGACACTTGCCCAAGGTGTCACGCAGTGGGACTGAACCCAGATCCATGTGGCTGGTAAGCAAGCTACTTACCACGCAGCCTTTTTAAATAAATCATTTGCTTGTAGGTTAGTAAAAACCAACAATGAAACAATTGTGTTATATTCATGACAAAAATTCCAAATAAAAATCTTGAAAATTTCAATAAATACAAGGACCTTTCCTAGTAAGCAAGACTTATATATGGACCCACAAATTACAATCTTTTACTCGTGGACCCCCTTAAAGCTTCTATGGACCACTGGGGGTCCATGTGGACCCCGGTTGGGAACCCCTGCCCTAGATGCTGAGCAGAGTGACTGAGCATATGCCATAATGTTTTACCAAATGATGATTTTAACCACTTGGTCCTATTTACATCTGCACTTGTATGTATATATGTATTGATATGCACACTAACTCACAAACACCCACAAATATATGTATTTGTATACACGCACACATTTCTCTATCTATCTGTATGTGTGTGTGATTGTATACAGTTCTACATTTTGTATACAGTTCTACATTTATTAATGTATGTACACTCACTGAGTGGTTGGCATTAGGAAGGGCATCCAGCTGTAGAAACTCTGCCAAATCAGATTGGAGCCTGGTGTAGCCATCTGATTTCACCAGTCCTCAGTCAAATCGTCCAACCCATGCTAGCATGGAAAGCGGACATTAAACGATGATGATGATGATGATGTAGATAGATATAATTATATACACGCACATTTATGTGTGTGTACGTGTGTGTAGTTAGAGATATAGAAATGTCATGATGATGATGATGAATTTATATATATATATATGTGTGTGTGTGTGTGTGTGTGTGTGTAAACATTTGTGCATACACAAGTGTATGTACATATATACACACATCCAAATATTCATATATTAGTGTATTTTGATAGCAGCTTTTCTTTGAAGTATGTAGAGTTAAAGAAATGACCATATGTCATTTTTAATGAGTTTAATGTTGATTTTTTTTTTCTTCTTCACAAAAAAAACACTCCATCTTCCTTTATGCTTGCCAATAGATGATTCTGCCCCCACTGGAATAGAGGAAAATAAACCGCTCTCTCCCTGAAATAATAATGCTTCAAAAGCCACGTTGTATCTGTTTTTCGGTGCCTTACACTCAATTCTACATACATCAAGGATTTTCATATATATTATATATGCATTTATTCACCCCGGTTCTCCTCTAGACCTCTGGAATTCCTCCACCCCTCACACCCACTGCATCCTATGTTTCTTCTACATAAACTGACCTACAGATGTTTATGCTGAAACATCAGTCATATCAACAGAGCCAGTCTTAGGGGAGCCTTGAAGGGGCCTGCAAAGGTCATGGGAACTGCCTGTCCCTCTGTAATTATCTTATGAATAAAAATTAAGGGGTTGGGGCGAAACCCAAATCCCTGATATTCCCATATTCTCCTTAGTTCTAGCCTGTTCTGCTTATGGTGTGAACATCTTAGGCATCTTTGCTGCATCCAGCAGCTTAACTTATAATCGTTCATATTTATACACACATGCATATACATATATATTCACACATATGCATATATATATATTTACACACACACACACACACACACACACACACATATATATATATATTTGCACATACACACACACACACATATACATACATACATGGAAATGGATGTGTGGCGTTCAATTCAATAATATAAATAATATATATATATATATATATATATATATTTCATAATAGGACAAATTCTTTTACAAGAATTTATCAAGTAGCTAGTGTGAAAAAACCTCATAAGGGAAAAAAATCCATCATTTATTCCCGAAATATATATTTATATTTATATAAGGGCATTACTATACAATAACACCTCACCTTCGTAGTCTGACCTTAGAGTCCCTCATGGCGTGAGGCGTTATTGTATAGTAATGCCCTTATATAA
>NC_068981.1:24646091-24647347 GCF_001194135.2 Octopus bimaculoides
ATTAAAGGCAGGAAAATTAAAAGGTGGCAGCAATATTGAACTCCCTCATTCACCAGAAGCCAAACCCATAGAATCGGCCAACTAAAAGGTGATTACAATGGCAGTGCCCCAACATAGTCACAGCTTCAAGGCTGAAAACATGTAAAAGAATAAAAGATTACTCTTTTACTGGTTTCAGTCATTTGACTGCGGCCATGCTGGAGCACCGCCTTTAGTCAAGCGAATCGACCCCAGGACTTATTCTTTGTAAGCCTAGTACTTATTCTATCGGTGTCTTTTGCCGAACCGCTAAGTTGCAGGGATGTAAACACACTACCATCGGTTGCCAAGCGATGTTGGGGGGGACAAACACGGTCACACAAACGTATACACACACACACATACATATATATATATATATATATAGCCCAAGGCTATTATAGAAGACACTTGCCCAAGGTGTCACGCAGTGGGACTGAACCCGGAACCATGTGATTGGTAAGCAAGCTACTTACCACACAGCCACTCCTACGCCTTAGAGATGTTAAATAAAATGAGACAACAAAGCCAAGGCTGTGTGGAATTTCCAGGGCATTTATAAAGAGAAAGTTAGTCTTATTTCTGTTCCTGGGATATTCGGGATATCCCTTCATTAGAGATGATGTGAGATGGTTAAATGGAGGGAAATATTAGAGTTCAAAATAAGGATTTATTTTGGAAAAGGAAGGAAATAAGGAATATATAGGGAAATAGAAGATTTAATGTAGAAATAAAAATTAAAATATATAAAGATGTTATAGTTGGAGTTCCATTATCCAATGAAAGTGGTGTGTAGAAGTGGTAGAAATGCTTCTTGTCTGTTACCTGCCACTTTGGGTCTCTCATATATACATACATATTTACGTATATATAATCCTGTAGTTTCAGTGGGTCTGTGTGTCCAATTTTGTTTCAGTAAACCACGATACACATTGTGCTTTTTCTTGATGAGTAGCCACTTTTTTTTTTTTTTTTAGGATTTCATTTGACTGAACCTTTTCCATTAACAGGGTACCTGAAAAACATAAATGTAATGTAATTAAAATCTTTGATAACTTTTGAGTCAATAAAACAAATCTGATAAACATATCCTATTGATTATCTTTGTAATAAATTTTAAAAATTGTAAAGAGACTTTATGGACACCCTGTATATAGATATAGATATATTTATAGATATAGATATAACTCACTTGAAAATGGATATATATATATATATATATTTGTAGATGTATATAG
>NC_068981.1:24647599-24650214 GCF_001194135.2 Octopus bimaculoides
TATATATATATGGGAGAATATACGAAAAAACAACAACAGACGAGGACAGGTGGTGTAAATAACAAAAGGATGTATTAGTATGACGCTCGGGAATACGGAAAGTCTTTGACGTTTCGAGCTACGCTCTTCAACAGAAAGAATACGGAAACAAGGAGAAAAACACGGAGAAAAAAAATTGAATAGTGTTCAGTCAACGGTCAAAACGATGATGATGATGATATATAATGTAGGTGTAGGAGTGGCTGTGTGGTAAGATGTTTGCTTCCTAACCACATGGTTCTGGGTTCAGACCCACTGCGGGGAATCTTGGGCAAGTGTCTTCTACTATAGCCTTGCGTCGACCAAAACCCAGAGTGGATTTGGTCAGCCTAAGACACTTGCACAAGGTGTTAGGCAGTAGGACTAAACTCAGAACCACGTGGCTGGGAAGCAAGCTTCTTACCATATAGCTACACTTGGAACTGTGGATAGATTATTGCTGCTAAACCTGCCATTAATGGATTCCTAATAATACTATCTACTATCAGAACTGAGCCTGGTTACAGTCACTAGACATGCTAGCAAGAGCAGCCAAATACCTGCTCCAATAAAGAGAACAACAACATACTAGCTCATTGGTTCTCATCTGGGGTCTATATGGCCCTTGGTGGTCCATATAAAATTTTATGTTAGAATTTATGAGCAATAAGTAGCTTATATTTCTAAAATATACCAAACATTTTATTCATTTCTTTTTCATACAATTCCTAATAATATTTAATAATCCTTTGTACTATAGGCACAAGGCCTGAAATTTTGGGAGAGGGGACTAGTTGATTAAATTGACCTGTGTCCAACTGGTACTTAAATTTATTGACCCCGAAAAGATGAAAGGCAAAATTGACCTCGGCGATATTTGAACTCAGAACGTAGCGACAGACGAAACACTGCTCAGCATTTCGCCCGGCGTGCTAACGATTCTGCCAGTCCTATTAGTACTCTTTTACTCTTTTTTTACTCTTTTACTCTTTTTTTACTCTTTTACTTGTTTCAGTCATTTGACAGCAGCCATGTTGGAGCACCACCTTTAGTCGAGCAAATCGACCCCGGGATTTATTCTTTGTAAGCCTAGTGCTTATTCTATCGGTCTCTTTTTGTGAACCGCTAGGTTAGGGGGACGTAAACACACCACCATCGGTTGTCAAGCGATGGTGGGGGGACAAACACAGACACACACACACACACACACACACACACACACACACACAAACACACACACACATATATATATATACGACGGGCTTCTTTCAGTTTCCGTCTACCAAATCCACTCACAAGGCTTTGGTCGGCCCGAGGCTATAGTAGAAGACACTTGCCCAAGGTGCCATGCAGTGGGACTGAAACCGGAACTATGTGGTTGGTAAGCAAGCTACTTACCACACAGCTACTCCTGTGCCTATGATATTTGATAATGAAAATATAATAGGGTTTCTGAAACATCAAATGGCTGTGGGGGTTTACCATGGTAAATACAGAATCAAAGGGGTCCAAAAGAAAACGGCTGAGATCCGCTGCACTAGGCAATGTGACTGTCACCAATGGAGTGCCTTTAATCATAAGTCTGCTCAATGAGAATTTATTCCTGGGGTTAAACAACAACATGCCAGTGCCCCTGGACTGGCTCTTGTGCAGGTGGCACATAAAATACACCATTTTGAGCGTGGCCGTTGCCAGTACTGCTTGACTGGCCTTCGTGCGGCTGACACGTAAAAGCACCCACTACACTCTCTGAGTAGTTGGCGTTAGGAAGGGCATCCAGCTGTAGAAACTCTGCCAAATTAGATTGGAGCCTGGTGTTGCCATCCGGTTTCACCAGTCCTCAGTCAAATTGTCCAACCCATGCTAGCATGGAAAGCGGATGTTAAACAATGATGATGATGATGATGATGATGATACATTAAAAAAAACCCAGACAAATACCTAACAGAAAGCTTTAAGCGTCCATCCTTCATTGAGAAAACTGAAAGTTGTTGTGAGATCCAAGTTGGTTAAAAATACTATGGATGCAAGAACGCACTGGAAGAAGCGGTTACCATGGAGTTTCAGGTGGTGTTTCACATCCTGTTTTGCTTATCTGTTGACAATAGGAAAACTAGATTTATGATGGTTATTGCTCTAGTGATTTTCTTCCGGCTGTTTGCGTCTTTGATCTTTTGTGAAATGACAAAGATGTTTATTTTTCTTATAATGAGCTCGGATTGAGAGGAGAATGTGTATTTCGTGCCCTTCTTTGTAAGTATACGTACAGACATACATACTTGTGCATACTCATATATATATATATATGTATATTATATATATACAGGCATGTATATATATATATATATATTGTTTTTTGTGCATACTTATATATATGTATGTATATTATATACTTACAGGCATGTGTGTGTGTATATATATGTGTATATATGTGTGCATAAACGTAGGACAGTAATGCTTTAGAATAGCGTAATTAGGTTTTACACACACACATACGTGTCTATGTATGTATATATATATCTATAAATATTCAAAAAGATAAACTTGTATATACACATGCATACATACATACATACATATATATATATATATATATA
>NC_068981.1:24653369-24658613 GCF_001194135.2 Octopus bimaculoides
TATATTTATTTCTTTATCTATTTTTATCTAGAGCAAGCTTTAAGAAAAATTCCATAAAATACTTAAGTAATTAAATTCATTAACTAAATATAAGTAACAGTCAGTAATATTATTAAGCTAGCTTTCATTAAATAATTCTAACAATTTTCTAAGCTGTTTACATTGATATTAATACTATTTATATATTAGCAAGTCTCGTTGTTATTGTATCAAAGATTGCGTTTTGGAAGCATAACAAGCATATGTTTTGGTGTGTGTTTGTAGTTGAAATGAAGGGCAGGTCACAGTGGATAAAACAATGAGTTAAGTAGTTTGCAGTCTAAAAAGAAGACCTGACAGCAGAGTTTTATTATATAGTATGTTGTTTGTTGTGTCACTAACTGACTTAGCTTTTCGCCATTATTTATTCTAGGCTCTTTTATTTATTTATTTATTTTTTTTTTTTTCACTCTGTAATCTTCCATATTATGTTATTATCTGCTAGCATTTTTTTTTTGTTCCGGTTTAGGTTAGTTGTATTATGTTCCTTCTGTTGCTTGAGTTTTTGTTCATTTGTTTGTCTTTCTTCTTCTTCTTCTTCTTCTACTACTACTACTACTACCACCACCACCTCTTCTTCCTCTACTACTACTACTACTACTACCACCACCACGACCACCACCACCACTTCTTTTCCTTCTTCCTCTACTACTACTACTATTACCACCACCACGACCACCACCACCACGACCACCACCACCACTTCTTTTCCTTCTTCCACTACTACTACTACTACTACTACTACGTCTTCTTCTTCTTCTTCCACCACTACCACCACCATTACTATCAATGTTAAAGTGTGTAATGTATGTGGCAACTTAAGGTGAAGGTATTTGCCTGTACATTTTCAGAACTGCTTTACCCCTTAATTCACCATGTCAGCCATGCCTCATTCCCCCACTCCCCTATGCAACTGTGATTGAAGACCTTATATTTATGGGGTAGGAGGGGGGTGGGGAAGAATGGGAGTAACCCAAAGAGGGAGCATGTACTTGGTTACTCATTTAGCCAGAAACAGCAGTCAAATATCCCTCAACTCACATGCTATTGTCATTAAAAAGAAAAGCTTTATATATTAGACAGTATATCTCTAGATAAATAATATAGGGTGGCCCTGGTTGGAATCCTTTTAATCATAAACCTTAATTAGGACTGATTTTGAACTAAGCAACAACATTAAAACAATAACAACAGTATTTTGCCTTCCTGTACTGTTTAATTGAAGGAATAACTAGATTTGTTTCCATTTTGTTTTCAGTCTGAAAGAGAATATTTACCTTTGAACAGTGAAAAGCCAACAATTCAACTGTTAAAAGCGTTAACACTCCTTGGAATTTAGCCAGTGTGGGGAACCACTGCATGGTTACTCGGTCTACTAGATTTAGCAGTCAGATGTCCCTCAGATCATACAAATTGAAGGAATAACTAGATTTGTATTTCCATTTTGTTTTCAGTCTGAAAGAGAATTTACCTTGAACTGTGAAAAACCAACAATTCAACTGTTAAAAGCGTTATCACTCCTTGGAATTTAGCCAGTGAGGGGAACCACTGCATGGTTCCTTGGTCTACTAGATTTAGCAGTCAGATTGTCCCTCAGATCACACAAACACACACACACAACATACCATTTTGAAAAATGTTTGGAGAAGGACACGTTAGATAATTTAGTTCCTGATAAACTGAAGAGATTTGGTTAGTCAAGGCTAGAATATCTTTGATCAGCGCTCTCTGCCTAAAGCTAAACAACAACAACAACTTATTTTAGTCTTGGTGAACTGGTGCATTGAAAATGAACATGAATTCTTAGTGCAGTGCCAGTAATGGAGTAGAATCTGTAGGAACTACCATTTTTTCCCCTTTTATTCTGCTTGTGGGTCTGCTTGCCATTGATTTAATCGGTTGTAACTCTTGATCACAGCGTGAATAATAATTGGGGGAAGATAAAATTTATATGTTGAATCAAGAATCAATTAAAATTTATACTATGCAAATTTTTCATATGAAACTCATAAATAGCTGTACCTGATGTATAATAAATATAATGGCTGATGAGGTTAATGTTCTGTAATTGTGTCAACATGGTGATAAAATTGAAACCTGGGGAAGGCACATGATGCTTGTGAAACCACGTGACCGATTGCTTTTATTCTGTGAATTCGTGTTCAACAAATAACCCTTTTGACTATCTTAGCATATATGCACACACCATGGTTAATTGAACGGGAAAACAAATTATCTGCAGAATCAAATATACCAAACGAAATCCCAAAAGTAAATGAATAAAATTTGTATCCATATATTAGTGTGTATTGAAACTTTTGTGACTAAATATTGGAGGAATAAACTTGCTTCTGGTCCTCTGTATGTATAGTCCAATAAATATGTGATATAATATAATCTAGCTGCTAAGTGACTGCAGGATTTCTGTAATTTTTGTGTAGTGATACTGATGCTGGTGTCACATAAAAGAAAAAAAACCCACTGGTACTTGTGCCACATGAAAAGCACTGGTGCTAGTGCCAAGTAAAAAGCACTCAGTACACTCTGTAAAGTGGTTGGCGTTAGAAAAGACACCCAGCTGTAGAAACCATGCCAAAGCAGACATTGTAGTATGATGCAGTCCTTGAATCTATTGGTTCCTTGTCAAAATGTCCAACCCATGCCACATGGAACATGGATGTTCAATGATGATGACATGTATGTATGTAATAAAATTCGAGTTGAATGGGACTTCAATTTTTGAGTTATCCCAACTAAAAATAATCTATTGTATTCTTTAAGTAGTTTTGTGATAACATTAATTTAACGCACATACACACAATAAATAATCTTTGAAAAGGTGTCAATGTTGCCATATTCTTCATTTTTACTCTTTATAAAAATCTGCATTTTTTTTTTTTTTTTTGTCGTTGCAACTTTTCCGTAAATTCTATTTTTACAGTTCTATATTTAAGAGATAATTCTATATTTAAGACATAATTCTATTTTTTTCTTTTTTCTTTTTGCAGTTACTCAATTTATTTGTTGAAATTTGGACTTAATACCTACCTATCTACTGAACTTTCCAGGCAACCACTCGTAACCGTGGTTCCACTGGAGTCAACATTGTAAAGAAAGAAACAAATAAGAACAAAAATCAAAAAGAAAAAAATATACCTTCAAAGAACCACCAATGAACTATGTGGCCCATTATAGGCCACCCAACTTTAACGAGTTTGTTAACGGTGTGCTTATTAAACCCTACCTTGGTCTCTTTACTGGCGTTTGCTTCGGTATTCGGTAAGTAATGTCTTTGATTTTGCTGTGATACATATCTTTGTACCCATTACATAGCTGTAATACTTATATATATATATATATATATATATATATATATATATATATATTAATATATATATATACTCTCTGAGTGGTTGGCGTTAGGAAGGGCATCCAGCTGTAGAAACTTTGCCAAATTAGATTGGAGCCTGGTGTTGCAATCCGGTTTCATCAGTCCTCAGTCAAATCGTCCAACCCATGCTAGCATGGAAAGCGGACGTTAAACGATGATGATGATGATGATGATGATATATATTCAGAGTGGCCCAAAATTCACACATACATATGTGGTGGTTGTGTGGTAAGAAGTTTTTCTTCCCAACCACATGGTTTTGAGTTCATTCCCACTGCATGGTACACTTGGGCAAGTGTCTTCTGCTAAAGATAGAGAGAGAGAGACAAAGTGTGTGTGTGTGTGGATTCCTCTGTCAGCTTCGATGTATGAGAGTGTATCAAGTAATATTATAGCTGATAGTAAAGGCAGCAAGCTGGCCGGATTGTTAGCACACCAGGCAAAAAATGCTTAGTGATATTTTTGTTTGTCTTCTTGTTCTGAGTTCAAATTCTACCTAGCTTGATTTTTGCCTTTCATCCTTTTGGGGTCTATAAAATAAGTACTAGTTGAGTACTGGGGTTGATATAATTAACCCAACCCCTCCCTTGAAATTGCAGGCCTTGTTCCACAATTTGAAATCACCATTATTATTATAGCTGGTAGGCTTTACAACACAGGATCAGCCACACATTTTGAAAATGCTGATAGGAGAAATTCTGTGCAAAATGTTTGCCACAAACTCAATGAACAATATTCTTTTGGGCTTTTCTATTTGGGTTCTCCATCCCTTGGGTTTATAGTTTCAGATTGTTCCCTTCTGTTGAATTTGCTTGTAAATATTGTTGTCATAGTTTTAATTTTTATTTTAATTTTTGATGAATACTTGCAACCTAAAGTACCTTATTTTTGTATTAATTGCTTTGTTTATTGTGGAACACTTATGCGTTTCTATTGAAAAGTACTTTGTTTTTAGATTAATTGACTTGGGGAAATGTGAAGCACATGTGTATCTATTATCTACACAGGCATGCATATGTAATAGCGCTAATTAATTCTTTTATCCAATGCTTTCAATGAAAAATCCCTTGCTTTTAGATTAATTGAGATGCGTCTTACAAAGCGTATGTGTATCTTAATTATCAATACACACACACATACACATGCCTGTATACACACACCCGTGCATATAAATTTATTTTAACTAGCAAAATCCAGTTTGTTACAAACAAACAGCATAGAAACCTCAAAATAATAGTAATCTCTCACTTGGGTAGATAGTTACAATTTGTCATGATGGTGGTGATGGTGGGATCATAGGAGGGCAGTGGCTGATGGAACCAGTAAAGCATCACACAGAGATATGTTGTGATATCTAATTGTGTAGCCAGTGTTTTGATTTTAAATTTCATCGAGAACTAACTCGGCCTTCTTTCTTATAAGGATTTGAGAAAACACGGGATTAATTCTGTACCGAGGTTCATGCAATCATCTATATTATTCCACTACCTCACCACTCCCCATGTTGTGGCATTGTCCCAATCTCAGAAGGGCTTTCAGTAGATGAGATTATAGAGAGAAGGATTTAAAGACCTTCATGTGTTTCTTTCTTCCTTTTTTTTTTCTCAGGTACATCCTTTAACGTTCTGTGCTCAAATCTTGCTGAGCTTAACTGTGCTTTTTTTCTTTCTTTATGAATTTTTAGAAACTGAAAGAAGCCTGTCTATCTATGTATGTATCTGTGTGTGTATGTATGTATACATCTATCTCTCTCTCACTCTGTGTGTGTGTGTATATATATATATATATATATATATATATATATATATATATAT
>NC_068981.1:24658933-24662536 GCF_001194135.2 Octopus bimaculoides
TATATATATATATATATATATATGTTGTTGTACTTGGGGATGGTCATATTGCCAGTTTAGCCAATAAAAACACACGCACTGTATATTTGGTGTTAATTTGCTTCAGCTTTATATTACATTAATCTTAATCTTATTTCGGCCAGAGTTCTTTCGTCACACTTCTGTGACCTCATCAGTGGTCCTTTGTTTCCTTCTTTCTTATGTGTGTCTCACCTTGCAAAACAAATATATATATATATATTTTTGTATGTTTGTATCTGTGTCTATGTTTGTCTCCCACCATTGCTTAACAACCGATATTGGTGTGTTTATGTCCCCGTAACTTAGTGGCTTGACACAAGAGACCGATAGAATAAGTACTAGGCTTACAAAGAATAAGTCCTGAGGTCGCTTTGTCCAACTAAAAGGCGGTGCTCCAGCATGGCCGCAGTCAGAGGACTGAAACAAATAAGAGAATTAAAGAATATATGTATGTGTATGTAAAGTGGTTGGCTTTAGGAATGGCATCCAGCTATAGAAACAATACAGACAGAGCTCCGTGCAGCCCTCTGTCTTGTCAGCTCTTGTCAAACTGTCCGTATGTATGTATGTAATATAATATAGTATATAATGTATATATATGTTTGTGTATGTATGTCTTTGTGTGTATGCGCGCGCGCTTTTATAGTTCTACATGTTGATGCCCTTTCAGAGTCAGCAAGAGCTTTCTTTGTAATAACGATGATGATGATGGTGGTGGTGGTGGTTGTGGTAGTAGTAGTAGCAGCAGTAGTAGTTATAATAATAATAATAGCTGGATGCGCCTGATACTTTCAACCATTTCGACAACAGTGGTGGGTCGGTCGGTCGGCCGGCCTCGACTGTAATTATGATTCACGAAACAGATTGTCTCTTTTCTCTTTTTAATTCAGTTCTATTGAATTAACCTCATTGTATACAGAAATACAACAAAACACTGTTTATTTACATTCTCACCAAGTTTGTTTTCGTCATCTTTATGCTAACCAACATACGTTACAAAACTGGCGAGAGGGGATATCTAATTATCACTGTTTCTATTGAATTTAAGCGACTCTTCTGTAAATAAATACTCACAAGAATATCATCTTTACATATTAGGTATTTTTTTTCTTATTTCTTTTATATATATAATTTATTTGCCTCTATCTATATCGCTCGCTGGCCTAATTACATAATGTTGTTATTGTGTAATCGTTTTTACATTTTTTTTCTTCTGCTTTTCTCTTGTTTTGGACCGGAGGTCATGGCCTTGTTATAAAGCAAGGTTATATAGTTCAAGCATTGAAATAGATTTATTTGCATGATATACATGTGTGTGTATGTACATTGTATTTATGTATATGTGTAGCATACGTATGTATACATATATATGTGTGTGTATATGAATATGTACATAAGTATGTGTGAAATGTATACTTTTTTTTTCATTTTTATTATATTTTGTTGGCACTCCGTCGCTTACGACGTCGAGGGTTCCAGTTGATTCGACCACTGTTCGTGAAATTAACGTGCAAGTGGCTGAGCACTCCACAGACTCGTGTACCCTTAACGTAGTTCTCGGGGATATTCAGCGTGACACAGTGTGACAAGGCTGACCCTTTGAATTACAGGAAGAAAGAGTGAGAGAAAGTTGTGGTGAAAGAGTACAGCAGGGTTCGCCACCATCCCCTGCCGGAGCCTCGTGGAGCTTTAGATGTTTTCGCTCAATAAACACTCGCAACGCCCGGTCTAGGAATCGAAACCGCGATCCTATGACCGCGAGTCCGCTGCCCTAACCACTGGGCCATTGCGCCTCCACTTTATTATATTTATATACATAGTAAAAGAAGACTTGTCAAGCCAAGTGAGATCGTAGTCTTGGCTGATGGCATTGTTGTGTAACTGGCACCCAATGCCAGCTCCCGGCATTCGAACGTTGAGCCTCACAGGAGCAGTGACAAGTGACCGACACCTTTAGTGATATGCCGTGCCTGTTAAGCCAAGTGAGATCCTAGTCGTGGCCGATGCCCGTGTTTACCTAACTGGCACCCGTGTTGGTGGCACATAAAAAGTAAACGCTACACTCTTGGAGTGGTTGGTGTTAGGAAGGGCATCCAGCTGTGGAAATCGTGCCAAATCAGACTGGAACCTAGTGCAGCTCTCCAGCTTACCAGTTTTCAGTCAAACCGTCCAACTCATGCCAGCATAGAAAATGGAAGTCAAATGATGATGATGATGATGATGATGATGTTTTAGATTATTATTTTATATTTAGTGTATATCATAGTGGAGGCGCAATGGCCCAGTGGTTAGGGCAGCGGACTCGCGGTCATAGGATTGCGGTTTCGATTCCCAGACCGAGCGTTGTGAGTGTTTATTGAGTGAAAACACCTAAAGCTCCACAAGGCTCCGGCAGGGGATGGTGGCGAACCCTGCTGTACTCTTCCACCACAACTTTCTCTCACTCTTACTTCCTGTTTCTGTTGTGCCTGTAATTCAAAGGGTCAGCCTTGTCACACTGTGTCACGCTGAATATCCCCGAGAACTACGTTAAGGGTACACGTGTCTGTGGAGTGCTCAGGCTGTTCCGTTGATTGAATCAACTGGAACCCTTGACGTCGTAAGCGACGGAGTGCCAACAACAACAGTGTATATCATTATTTTATAACACTGATATAAATAATACCAAGACACTGATTCCTGGTACAATGCTTTGAGAAATATTTAGCAGCAATGGTGGCAGGTTAAGAACAAAACGTGGAGGCTTGCAAGGACACCAAATCAAAAATCCTCTTACATTAATGAAACGAATGGTCCAAAATCCTCTTCAATAGTGAGTCTAAGAACTGTAGATGGTCAATCATTCTTGACCGATATTGTTTCCATTCACAGTCATTGGGCAGAACATTTATCACCTTCTTAACAAGGCTCTCTAATGTCAAAATAAATATTATAGATATTTGTAAGATATATTACAGGACGTGTCTTCAATGTAAGAAGGATGAAATTTAAGAGAAAGGTATCCACCCAACTAACGAAAGACCTATGTATGCCGATGACAGTGACTTTGTCAGTCATGCAGAGCATGGATTGCAATCCTTGATTTCTGCATTTGATATCTTTGGTTTGACAACCATCATGTGTGTGTGTATGTATGTATGTATGTATATATGTATCATCATCATCATCGTTTAATGTCCGTTTTCCGTGCTGGCATGAGTTGGATGGTTTGACTGAAGTCTGGAAAGCCAGTGGCTGCACCAGGCTCCAATCTGATCTGACAATGTTTCTATGGCAGGATGCCCTTCCTAATGCCAACCACTCTGATAGTGTCGTAGGAACTTTTTATGTGCCACTGGTACAGGAGCCAGCCAAGCGGCCCTGCATCGACCACGTTCGGATGGTGCTTTTTATGTGCCACCAGCTTGGGAGCCAGTCAGTAGGCACTGGCATTGGTCATGTTCAGATGGTGCCTTTTAGGTGCCACCGGCACAGGAGCCAGTCAGGTGGACCTGGCATCGATCACGTTCGGATCGTGCTTTTTACGTGCCACTTTATGCTTTTACTTGTTTCAGTCATTTGACTGCGGCCATGCTGGAGCAC
>NC_068981.1:24662636-24669071 GCF_001194135.2 Octopus bimaculoides
TCAGGACTTATTCTTTGTAAACCTAGTACTTATTCTATCGGTCTCTTTTTCGGTTGTCAAACGATGTTGGCAGGGACAAACACAGACACAAACATATACACACACACACACACACACACACACACATATATATATATATACATACACATATATACAATGGGCTTCTTTCAGTTTCTGTCTACCAAATCCACTCAAGGCTTTGGTCGGTCCGAGTCTATAGTAGAAGACACTTGTCCAAGGTGCCACGCAGTGGGACTGAACCCGGAACCATGTTTTGGTAAGCAAGCTACTTTCCACACAGCCACTCCTACGCCTATACGGCCACTCCTACGCCTATACGGCCACTCCTGTGCCTATACAGCCACTCATACAAATGGATGTATGATTGCTACTGCTATGCTGAGCGCTTCACATAAATTTTCATAATCTGGTCTGCTTCTGTATAGTTTTTGTTCAACTTCTATACTGAGTAGTGTTACCAATTATGAGCTTCTGAGCAAATGTTGGAGAAATAAGGATAAACACAAGTTTATATTGAAGTTTCTATGCGCCTCTCCTTCCACGATGTGGTTTCATCTGGTATCTCAGACAGAAACCTGTCCAGACGTTCCGCGAGAACTTCCACACCAACACCATGTAGATCTCTAAAGTTGCCTGGCAGGATGCTGAACAATTGCTGGCTCTTGAAACCCAGACTATTGCAGTACTGTGTCTTTATTTTAGATGGGAAAGACGGGATCTTTGGTATGATGCAGTGCCATCCAGTTCGAGGATCGGTATAACTGTCAATTCCAAAATTGAGAGCTAAAATATATGTATAGGTACTTAAGGTAAATCCTAGTGTATGGGTGTATGTATGTATGTAAACACACATACAGGTGTGTGTGCGCACACATAGGTATATATGCATACATACACACTCTCTGTAGGTTATTAGCTCAGTCATGAGTGACAAGAACTTCAATTTGCCTCACATCTGCATAATATATATATTTATCTGTCTGTCTATGTTTGTATGTATGTATGTACGTATATATTATATATATATATATATATATATATAATGAGCACATTACAAATGTTGATTGAAATGTACATTATGTAGAGAGAGAGACTTGTGTACATAATAATATACAGCTTCTCAAGTAGGATCTTCTAAAGAATAGACATATTTTCTTTTTGCGTATTTGTATACAATGTATTCTTGAATACAGCAAACAAAAACACATGAATAATAAAGACATATGAAAAATCCATTATAAAGAATAGTTACTGTACACACGTAATTGCGGTGTAATTTTATATTTATGCGTGTGAATGTCTTTCCGAATATTCAGTTTTGCTAATAACTAAAATAAGCATTGTACACCACATGTAAAAACATGTAGACTTACATGCAAGTATGAGAGTGTATATGGGTGTCTGTGGAGGCATGTGGCTTTGTAGTTAGGTTGCTGCACTCATGATTGTGAGATTCTGGTTTTGATTCCTGGACTGGGTGAAGTTGTTACAGTCTACTCAGCTGCCAGAAATGAGTTATCCTGCAATAGACTGGCAGCCCATCCAATGGGGTAATTTATATGCCACAGAATCTAGGAAACTGGCCATATGAACTTTGAGAAGGACCTTTGATCCCTTTTTGTCTTTGTGGGTGTATCTACTAATATTGGGTCATCACATAAATAATGCAGTTTTTTTTCAATTGCCTGAACTAAAAGTTTGGAGGGTGACAGAATAAACTACCCGCATTAACTTGCTATAAAAGCAGGTAGTAAATTTACCTTGTACTTATTCTTAGTGCAAATTTTTGAAGAGTGCAGTTTGATTTTAAGTTATTTTTTTCAAAGCTATAATGGAAGTGACAGAGGAGCATATTCAGCATATTTTGCTCTATGAGTCCAATAAAGGCAACAACACAATGGAAAGTGTGAGGAATATTAATGCAGTGTAGGGAGATTGGACAATAAGCGTAAGCCAGTGTTAACGGCTGTTCCAGAAATTCTGAGCTGGAACTACAGCCTAGAAAACGAACCTTGTCCTGGAAGATCTGTAGAGCTTGTTGAGGACATCCTGCAAACACTGGTGGAACAACATGCCATCGTATCTCTTCAGGAACTAGCAGAGAAACTTCAATTTGGTCATTCAAGTCTGCTCCAGAAGAAAAATGACCATGTTTGGTTTCAAGATGAAAGGTGTTCTTCCATCAGGATAATACTCGGTCACATACAGTGAGGATGACATTCCAAAACCTGGAGCAGTTTGAATGTTTTGTATGGAAAAAATATGAATTCTGTAGATGAGGTCTGAACAGTACTGGAGGAGTATTTTTCATCACAGACAAGTGAATTTTGGAAGAGGGGCCTTGCAAGTCTACGAGATAGAGGGAAGAGCATTGTAGAAAATGAAGAAGAGTATATTTTAGTTTAAAAAAGAACTCTGTTTATCTTAATTTTGAAAAATAAAAGAAGTATAAAAAATATCTTATTTATGGGATAACCCAATACCATGTGAAAATGCAGCTCCATTCTACTCAGCCTAGAAATGAGTACCTCTCTGGTGCTAGTGCAGTTTTTTCTCTCCCTCCAGCTCTCATATGCTTGATGATGTTCTACTAGCTTCAAAGGTAGGATGTCTGAGACGGTGTCTAAATTTGCTTATGACTATGCAGGCACCTAAAACACTTTTTGAAAGCATGGTACAAGCTACCAGATCACACATGCGAGTGATGGTTTAGCCTATTCAACTACTACTGCTGCGACTTTGATTCCTGGTGGCGTTTCCTGGTACCATACAGAGGTGATTTGCTCTTGCCCTCGATCTATCCCCTGGGAGAAATTGAACATGGGTTGGTTGAAGTTTTGGCATTGCTCTTTCTGTCTATCAAATCCCACTTTAAAAAGGCATTGATTTAACTCAAAGCCTTTGAATGGACATTAGCGAAAACTGAACCCAGAACCAAATAATTGCAAAGCAAATTTCTTAACCCATGGCCCTTTTCTTTTTCTTTTTACCCAACCTTTTATATGTCCAATTTTCAATACTTGCATGGGTCAGGCAGAGTTCATTCAGGTGGATTTTCTACAGCTGGATACCTTTCCCCTGTCACCAGCCCTTTCCAAGAAAGGTAATACTTCCCCATACCTGGGCAAAGAGACAACGCACGGCAGCACAAACACATATAGCGAACACAGGTGTGTGTGTGTGTGTTTGTGTCTAACCGCCAGCTTATAACTCGGCACTGTAAGCGATGCAAGGGAAATAAAAACAGGATTATGATGCTGCTGCTGATGTTAATGATGATGGTGTTTACATAACAGTTAATTTATGTGTTGTTGAAATTCTCACTGCGTCTGTGTTTATGGTGAGTTCACTGCACTTGTCGATGTTATTAACACAATGCACAACAGGAGAAACCTAACGACTAGTTGCAAAACAGCTTCTCATTCTCATGTATAAATGAACATGTGCAGGTATGTATATGTGTGTGTGATGGCATGCATGTGTGTGTGTGTGTGTGAGAGTGTGTATGTTGTGTGTATGTAGGCATATGCATGCATTTCATACATCTCTCTCTATTTATATATGATATCGGGGTATGCGGTGGTGGTGGTGGTGGTGGTGGCAGTAGGAGGAGAGGCAAGAAGTTTGACTTTGTAATTTATACTTCCGACACTGTTAATGAAACGTGTCCACATATGTATCATCATCATCATCACCATCATCACCATCACCATCATCATCAGCATCACCATCATCACTATCGTCATCATCATCATCATCACCATCATCATCATCACCACCATCATCATCATCATCACCATCATCATCATCATCACCATCATCATCATCACCATCACCATCATCATCACCATCATCATCACCACCTTCGCCATCATCTTTATCATCGTCATCATTACCATTGCTACCACTATCTTTACTGCCTCCTCTTCCTTCTCCTCCTCCTCCATTGCTTCTGTTGCTCATGCAATGTTAGCAGCCTGCTGTTGGAGATCCTATCTACAGTTTTTTTTCTTCTCTCTCTCTTTCTTTCTTTCTTTCTTTCTTCCCCTACCCTGCCAGCCCTTCTCTTTAACCCTCATCTTTTTGTCCCACCCCTCTTCTTATCTTACAATAAAAGTGTGTTTTTACCTTTGTCTTTTGGATATCTTTTGCTTTCTGAATCTTTTTTTTTAAATTTTTATATTCGTTCTTTGCATTTGTATATTTTTTCCCCTCCTTATTTTGTTTGCTATTCCTCATAGCTTACTTTTATTGAGTGAGTGCCATGTACCTTAATTATGGGAGGTACCTCTGGCATAGTAAAACAAAAGTAGATGTGAGAAAGAGAGGAAACAGTGAGGTCAGATCTCACCATGTGGGCCTTGGAATGGCCATGTGGTTAAGACTTCAAACTTTGCAATCAATTACTTCCAGGTTTGCTCCCTCTATGTGGGACCATGGGTGAGCATTCTAGCATAATCTACGGTTGACTTCCTCCAAGTTGTGTGTGTGAAATTGGAAGAGATGTTCATTATGCAAAAGCCCTTTGTGATGAGCTATGCCCCATGTATCATGGTCTCTTTTCTCTTTTCCTTTTACAAATCTTCAAAGCCCTTGCAAACGCTATAGTCTAGTGGTTCTCAACCCGGGCCCTTATAATCTTTAGGGGGGCCATGTAGGATTTTGTTAAAATTTATTTGCTATAAATTGGTTATACTTCTACAATACACAAAATATTTTAACAATGTGGTAAGAAGCTTGCTTCCCAACCACATGGTCCAAGTTTCAGTCCCACTGCATGGCACTGCCTTGTGAGTGGATTTGGTAGATGGAAATTGAAAGAAGCCTGTCCTATGTATATATGTATATGTTTATATGTGTGTGTCTGTATTTGTCCTCTCACCATCACTTGACAACCAATGTTGGTGTGTTAACATCCCTGTAACTTAGCGGTTTGGCTAAAGAGGCTGATAGAATAAGTACTAGGCTTACAAAGAATAAGTCCTGTGATCGATTTGTTCGACTAAAGGCGGTGCTCCAGCATGGCCGCAGTCAAATGACTGAAACAAGTAAAAGAGTAAAGAGAGATAAAAAAAAAAAAACAGTTGTGAATGTCAAAGTAGAAATACCTCTTTGATCGTATGCCACACCAAGGGTTAAACAACAAGAGACTAGAGAAACATAACTCATCCTCATGGGCTCATATTTTGTTTTTGATGTGGGTGACATTTGGTTTAAGCCTCATTAAGTCTGAACTAGAAGGGAAACGAGGAGCCGGGAGATGCTCTTTGTTGTTGCTTATTCAGAGAAGAAAGGACTTCTCCCATGACTCTTTCCAGGGCTACTATGCCTGATGGGAGGGAAGAAAGGAGGAAATTATCCTCAGCCTGGAGGGTTGAACTGAATTCTTCCATCTGTGTGTATGTAATCTGCTGAAGGCACTCTTAGGGTCATATGACAGCTTTTATCCTGTCTATGTTTCAGTTTATTAAAAAAATAAAGAAGAATTTAGTAAAGTAAGTTTGCCATTATTGAAAGTAGAGTTTGGACCATAAATTAAAATAGGCGCAGGAGTGGCCCTGTGGTGAGTAGCTTGCTTACCAACCACATGGTTCTGGGTTCAGTCCCACTGCGTGGCACCTTTGGCAAGTGTCTTCTACTATAGCCTCGGGCTGACCAAAGCCTTGTGAGTGGATTTGGTAGACGGAAACTGAAAGAAGCCCGTTGTATATATGTATGGGTATATATATATGTGTGTCTGTGTCTGTCCCCCCAACATCGCTTGACAACTGATGCTCGTGTGTTTACGTCCCTGTAACTTAGCGGTTCGGCAAAAGAGAGCGATAGAATAAGTACTAGGCTTACAAAGAATAAGTCCTGGGGTCGATTTGCTCGACTAAAAGGCAGTGCTCCAGCATGGCTGCAGTCAAATGACTGAAACAAGTAAAAGAGTAAAAGAGTATTGGAGATAAATTTCAATTTTTTAAAGTGGAGGAATTTGCACCAGAAGACTAGGGGCATTTTTAAGTGGATTGATATCAAAAAGGTTTAAAAGGTCAGTGAATTAAGTCATCCACCCAAGAATATCTATTATATATCATCATCATTGTTTTAGTGTCTGCTTTTCCTTGCTTGGGTGGGTTGGATAGAGTTTGTTGAGGTAGACTTTCTACGGCTGAATGCCATTTGTGTGGCCAACCCTCACCTGTTTCTAAGTATGGTAATATTTCCCCAAGAGCAGACATAATCTTTCAGAAGATTGGAAATGACACTGCTTTTATGTTGGTGACACTTGCTAACAACAATCAAGCACGCACACATGCACACACACACACAAATATATGCATGTATATATAGAGATAGATACATATGCATGCGTATATGTGTGTGTGTGTGTATATATATATATATATATGCGTATATCTATCTATCTAT
>NC_068981.1:24669081-24670648 GCF_001194135.2 Octopus bimaculoides
TTATTTATCTATCTATCTATCTGTATATATATATATATATATATATATATATATATGGCTGAGTGGTTCAATCATCGGGTTCACAATCATGAGGTAGTGAGTTTGATTCCTGGACTGCACTATGTGTATATATATATATACATATATGTGTGTGTACATATAAATATGTATATATTTATTTCATGTTGTTCTAGTTCTCTCGGCTGCAGAGATGAGTTGCAATGTCACTGGTGCCAAGCTGTATCGGTCTTTGTCTTTCCTCTGGATAACATTGGTCGTGTGGAGAGCAGAGGACGGTATGCATGGCTGCATACCGTCCAGCTGTGTGAACTGGAGTAATGTGAAATGAAGTGTTTTGCTCAAGAACACAACACATTACCCGGTCCAGGAATTGAAACCACAATCTTACAATCATGAGTCCAACACCCTAACCATTAAGCCATGCGCCTCCACTTTTGCACCTATTGGGATAAATTTTCTAAGGGCTGTACCACCTCATGGTACCTATTTTAGAAATTCTGTTATTGTTAGAGCAATGTAGACATCTAGTAATTAATGTATATTATTAAAAGATACAATTGAAAAATGTCTGAGATAATATACAATATCAAAAGCCATAGCCAGTGGGTTAGTAGTCCACTGTTTTTTTTCCTGACTGGTTTGGCATCTTTAGCCATTGTAGTAGTTTTGTAACTTATATTTTCTCTTCTTGGTTTTTGAAACTAAAGAAATCCTATTATAACATCAAAGCAGTGTTTACTGTTTATGTTTGCAGAAAAGCAGAAAACTAGAAAACAGTTTGGTGTGATCTTGGGTAACTACTACTTAATTTAGGCATTTTGCCATTGGAACTCTCATAGGTTGGCGAAGAGGAAGCTTGAAAGAACAATCGCATATTTATAAAGACACCACAAACACACACACACACGCATGTACATAGGCAATAACACAAACATGTGTATGTGTGTATGTATATATATATATATATATACATATATATATATATGTATTATACATATATCATCATCATCATCGTTTAACGTCTGCTTTCCATGCTAGCATGGGTTGGATGATTTGACTGAGGACTGGTGAAACCCGATGGCTACACCAGGCTCCAATCTGATTTGGCAGAGTTTCTACAGCTGGATGCCTTTCCTAATGCCAACCACTCCAAGAGTATATATATATATCTGTTGGAGTCTCAGCTTTTTAGCTGCTATTTCTGAACTTCGGTATGTGGTGAAGCAACTGTTTGCTGATCCCTTAATTATGTTTATAAATGTATAAGAACTTTTAAATAAGTTCTCCACCGATAATGGTATTTACATACCGAAGGGCTTAGTAAAAATTATTAATTGTTAATTTATTAATAAATTAATAAATTGATAAACCTTTACCCTTTTAATTGTAATAATTATATATATATATATGTATGTATACACATATATATATATATGTATTATACGGTTTCAAATTCTGGCACAATGCCAGCAACTTTAAGGGAAGTAAGTAGTCCATTACATCAACCCCAGTGCTTCGCTGGTAATTTATTTTACTGACCCCCCCC
>NC_068981.1:24670658-24676449 GCF_001194135.2 Octopus bimaculoides
CAGAAGAACTGCTGCTAGGCATTTTGTCCAACATGTTAACAACTGCCCTCTTGCTGTCTAACCCTTTTGTTACCAACCCAGCTGAAACTGGCTCTGGCTCTGAGTACAAATGTCTTGTTTTCATAAGTTTAGAATTAAAATCTTCCACCAAACCTTAGTCACAATTTATGTTCCTAACACTAGCTGAATGATAACTAAGTTATTCTTACTAAATTCTTTGTTATATTTAAGGTAATTAAAAGAAACACAGAGCATCTCAAAATAAATACAGCAACGAAAGGGTTAATTGTATGTGTGTATATATATATTATATATATATATATTAATTTATATAAGGGCATTACTATACAAGAATGCCCTTATATAAATTAATAAATATATTTATAGGGAATAAATGATGGATTTTTCCCTTATGAGGCTTTTTTTATGCTAACTACTTGATAAATTCTTACAAATATGTTATCCTATTATTGAATTATATTATATATATATATATATATATATGGCACATAAAATACACCATTTTGAGCGTGGCCGTTGCCAGTACCGCCTGACTGGCCTTCGTAGGATTTTTGAGTGAGATCGTTGCCAGTGCCCCTGGACTGCCTCTTGTGAGGGTGGCACATAAAATACACGATTTTGAGTGTGGCCGTTGCCAGTACCGCTTGACTGACCTTCGTGTGGGTGACACGTAAAAGCACCCACTACACTCTCAGTGGTTGGCGTTAAGAAGGGCATCCTGCTGCAGAGACTCTGCCAAATCAGATTGGAGCCTGGTGCAGCCATCTGGTTCACCAGTCCTCAGTCAAATCGTCCAACCCATGCTAGCATGGAAAGCGGACGTTAAACGATGACGATGATGATGATGATGATATATATATATATATATATATGTATGTATGTATGTATGTATGTACATACACAGACATACACGCACACACTCACACACACACAATTATAAACAAGAGGAATGGGGTGAGCAGGTTGTTTTAATGCATCAATTTACAATTGTTTCATCTGATATCAATTTCACGAATATCGCTATATTTATACAATAATATATGGAGACATACACCGAGTTCAGCTCTTGAGAATTATGCATAAAAATCATTTGCCATTTGATAATCTCCGAATTACTGTCAGTCTGATAAGCTGTACCCGTGGACGAGAGATCAATGGGGGTAAACTCCTGGGGTTAAAACCCAAATGAAATTATTACATACAAACACATACTGACATATACATAATTAGGATTTCATTAAGATGTGATTTTGTGGGAGTTTTTGGCTGCTATTTCTAGCAAGTTGCGTGCCCATGTAGAGGGTTCCTCTTTTGCTTGCGCGAGGTGATGTATTATTGACTTATCAGAATGCACACCCTGCTGTGGAACTGCTCACTTGGTAATTCTTATGTAATGTATCTGAATGCATACGACTATCAACCTCTTCTTTAGTTACATGACTGCCTTTTCATGTTGTAATGAGTTGGGTACATTTGTCTTATCAGTTTCCCTCTTTTATTATTATTATTATTATTATTATTATTATTATTAGTTTTTACTTATTTCAGTCATTGGACTGTAGCTTATGTTTTTCTTTCTTTTTTTTAAGTTGGGTACTTACTTTGTTGGTCTCTTTTGCTGAACTGCTCAGTCTTGGGGATCCAAACAAACCAACACCAATTGCCAAGTAGTAGTGAGTGTGTCTGACAAATGTGAAACATAGACACACGCAAACACATCTCTCTCTCTCTCTCCTCTCTCTCTCTCTCTCCTCTCTCTCTCTCTCTCCTCTCTCTCTCTCTCCTCTCTCTCACTCTCTAAATATATATCACACACATACAGGATGCACTAAAGCATTTGACAATTTATCTATATGTTATTATCATTATTGCGGAGGCACAATGGCCCAGTGGTTAGGGCAGCGGACTCGTGGTCGGAGGATCGCGGTTTCGATTCCCAGACCGGGTGTTGTCTGTGTTTATTGAGCGAAAACACCTAAAGCTTCATGAGGCTCCGGCAGGGGATGGTGGTGACTCCTGTTGTACTCTTTCGCCCCAACTTTCTCTCACTCTTTCTTCCTGTTTCTTGAGTAACATTGCGATGGACTGGCGTCCCGTCCAGCTGGGGGGGGGGATACATACACCATAGGAACCGGGAAACTGGGCCCATGAGCCTGGGCAGGCTTTAAAAGGGCACATAAATAAAAAAAATATTATCATTATTATTATTGAAATTTCCAATACATTAATTTTGACTCACCCAGTATATATGCACTAGGCTTCCACACAGTTCCCATTCACTCCCAAAGCATTGGTCCTTAATTCAGGAGAGGTAGGTTAATGCCTATGATCTACTTAGTGCTGGGTACCATGATAAAAGTACAGTCAGTGCTTTCCGTTAAGTTGGTGTCAGGAAGGTTATCAGCTGTAGGTACCGTACCAAAGAAGAAGTGGTGGGGTGTATGAGCAAGATGTCATGTGACTCATCTAGGTGGTGGGCAGTAATTCTAAAAAAGATTTGACCAGAATATGATTGATGATCAAACAATCCATAACAGTATGGAAAGTTGATCTAAGATAGTAGTAATGGTGGTGGTACAGTGGCAAGGAGGAGAAAGGGCTGGGTTCATTGACCTTTTTTTTTTCGGTGCCCTTAAGACAGATAGGAGGAAGGGAGAAGGTTATTCTCAGATTGAGGACCTGGTCCTCAAAATTGAGTGTTCTCCATTAAAAGCACTGAAGGGCCAGGTGGTGGCATTTAAGTGGAGTGATGTATAAAATCACCCCTAATTAGTGCATTGTTGGTACCTATTCATCTGGAAATATTAATTGTGATAGACCAACTGCTTTATCCAAGTACCTCTTTCTCTCTCATCCTTTTCAACACTGTTAATTTGGAACCCAGCTTTGTTGGCACTCCGTCGCTTACGACGTTGAGGGTTCCAGTTGATCCGATCAACGGAACAGCCTGCTCGTGAAATTAACGTGCAAGTGGCTGAGCATTCCACAGACACGTGTACCCTTAACTAAGTTCTCAGAGATATTCAGCGTGACACAGTGTGACAAGGCTGGCCCTTTGAATTACAGGCACAGCAGAAACAGGAAGTAAGAGTGAGAGAAAGTTGTGGTGAAAGAGTACAGCAGGGTTCACCACCATCCCCTGCCAGAGCCTCGTGGAGCTTTAGGTGTTTTCGCTCAATAAACACTCACAACACCCGGTCTGGGAATCGAAACCACGATCCTATAACCGCGAGTCCGCTGCCTTAGCCACTGGGCCATTGCGCCTCCACTGGAACCCAGCATCCACATATAAAAACCCCGAGGGGCGTATGAGACATTTGCATTACATTACCATCATGAATGTAGCTTAGAGAGGAAACAGAGACTGGCGCAAAGTACTTGAGATGAGGATCAAAGTCTTCCAAATTACATTCACATGTCCTGAGTGTGTTCAGAAGTCATTTTCTTTTGTTTAAACAGATTCTTCAGTTGTATCCTTCAGCCAGGTATATTTACTAGCTGTTGGCACCTTGCTGCTTGCTTTTGTGGGGGCACATCTCTGTTGAGTAATGTATATTAAATTTCCAAGCATCAGAACCACTTCTGCTTTCAGTCCTGACATTACCCCACCCCCACCCTTTCACCATCTATTTGACTATATAGTCTAGAAAATTCCTCTCTTGTTATCAACTGCCACATTTTCTAAGCTTTTCCATACACAACGCCTGTTCTCTCTAACTTCAGAGTTAATTAAGCCTAGAAGTTATTAAATTGTTGTTGTTATTGTTGTTACTGTTGTTGTTGTTGTTGTTTTTCTTATGCCTGTCTTAAGTTCATACTATTTCTGACTGCAGCAGAACATAATAGTAATTATAAATATTTCAAAATGTTATTACTTTGAGGAATTATATGTTGTTGTTGGTGGTGGTGGCGGTAGGGGTGGATGGAAGTGGTGGCTGGAAGAAGGAAGTATGTAATGTATATGCTTTAGATTTTAGCTTGATGATGATGATGATGATGATGATGATGATGATGGTGGTGGTGGCAGCGGCGGTAATGATGATGTGGTGGTGGTGGTGGTAGTGACGATTAGATATGATGTTGCTGATGGTGATGATCAAAAGGATGTTGAAAAGAACAGTTATAAAGTTATGATGATGGTGGTGATGATGATAATGATGGTGGTGGTGGTGGTGTAACAGTGATGATGATGATAATAATTAGCTATGGTGTTGGGACGATTGCGGTGGTGATGTTTAAAATGACAGTTATAATGTTATGGATGCTGATGACAGGTATAGGGAACGATAATAATAATAATAATAATAATAATAATAATAATAATAATAACAATAATAATAATAATAGTTTATCTAAGATCTTTCCAGACTTCTCTTTATGTAAGCAATTAGATATTAATTAACCAATTTCACTATGACTTTGTGTACATTTGACGGTGGCCATGCTGGAGCACCGCCTTTAGTCGAGCAAATTGACCCCAGGACTTATTTTTTGTAAGCCTAGTACTTATTCTATTGGTCTCTTTTTGCCGAACCGCTATGTTATGGGGACGTAAGCACACCAGCATCGGTTGTCAAGCAATGTTGTGGGGACAAACACAGACACAAACATATACACACACATACACATATATATATACATATATACGACAGGCTTCTTTCAGTTTCTATCTACCAAATCCACTCACAAGGCTTTGGTTGGCCCGAGGCTATAGTAGAAGACACTTGCCCAAGGTGCCACGCAGTGGGACTGAACCCGGAACCATGTGGCTGGTAAGCCAGCTACTTACCACACAGCCACTCCTATCTATAATTTCATCTGATCTATTTCTTGATTATCTCCCAAGCTGTGTTGCATTTTCTTTCCTCTCTGATTGGGCCCAACTCATGTTAATTCTGATTCAGCAGGGGTGTAACTCTATGAATGAAGGACACGTTTGATTTGTCTGTTATGTTGAGCAGGTTGTGCAACTGTGTTGAAGGCCCCCACATCTCCAAATTGCAGCAGTGTTATATGTCATTGCAAGTTTTATTGTTTATATTTTACTTGTTTCAGTCATTGGATTGTGGCCATGCTGAGGCATCACCTTGAAGGGTTTTATCAAAAGAGGTCAGCCCTTATTTTTAAGTCTGGTTCTTATTCCATTGGTCTCTTTTGGCAAATTACTAATGTTTCAGGGACATAAACAAACCAACACAATCCTTATTCAGGGACCTTTTGAGAGGGATGAGCTACTTGTGGGCTCCACCTGCAAAGTCATGTGCTGTTTTTCCAGGAAATACTTGAGATGTTATAGCCTGAGCGCATGTCTGCATATCAGCAACCATGGAGTACCTGACCAGTGGTACCTGACCCATCTACAGATAGTCGAAGAGCAAGCACACCAGCTTTGGCCAACCTGCGGTCAGGGCAAGGGTCAACAGTCAAGCAGTAACAGATTATAGATGCGATGTACGCATTCGTCACCTCCGCTCGATTTTCCAGGGACAGCTTTCTCTCGGCCCACTTCTGGCTGAGATTGGCCACCCTGCTCATCACCTCATCCCAGTTTTTCTCCACCTGGAGGTCTGGACCGAACCAGACCTCAAGGAATTTAACGGGACTGTCTATCCAGCATCATACGACACTGTTGGACAGCAAGGACTTGCCTCTCCAGGTGCCCAGTTGCAAGCCCACTGACTTTTCCGCATTAATTTCCGCACCTGTCACCGCTTTCGAGTTTAGCACAAGGCCAGCAAATTTGGGAAGAGAGGATAAATCGATCACTTCG
>NC_068981.1:24680047-24693233 GCF_001194135.2 Octopus bimaculoides
ATTGCCACCAATGTGCCAAAGGAGGTGCTGCTACATTGTTTTGCTTTACATAAAAGAAATAGCAGTTGAATCTCCCTCAAATCACATCCTGTTGTCTTATGAAAAAGGGGAAGGGCACTTTAGATACTCCCTAGAAAAATACCTTTGATCATGGGTCTGCTTAATTGGAATTGTCAGCAACAGCAACAACAACAACAATAATAAGAGTTTATAACAACTGTTGTTTTGCATTTTACCAATCTGGGAAGGGGTCATTTAGAAGTCATGGTCAATGGACCTACACCCATTCCTCCCTATTTTTTTTTTTTTTGACTAATTAATAAAACAAAATGAAGCAAAAATACTAACAAAATTGCGTGTATGAAATGCACTGGTTTGTTGTTTTAGGCTCATGTCTACTGCTTTGAACTTAGGCAGGGGACAGAGTTGTTGAGCTTAGACAGGGGACAGAGTTGTGGATTAGACCTAGCTCTGCCATGCCCTTCTTCATTACTGTCATCACTGTTGGTGTCACCATCATTGCCATACATCGTCATCATTCTCCTCCTCATCATTGTCATTGTCATCATTATCCTCCTCTTCCTTCATCATTATTGTTCCTTCCTTCATTTGAGCTTCCATGTGTCTAATCTTGCATAAATCAGATGCCGCCTCAGGAAGGGTCCTCTCCTTGTTGCAGAGTGTGGTAGCCTGTGTGCTGTAAAGATCATGAGAACTATACCAGCAAAGCACAAGTCCTTGGTAGGACCAGCTGTACTGGACAGGTCAAAAGATAAAGAGGCCTGACATATGAACCACCTCTTTCCAGAAGTAAAAATGGATTTATATAGGGGCCAACAATCCTACCTGAAATATAATAAAATATTTTTTAAAAAAAGTCTCAGAAGTATCAATGACAGTTGAGAATCAAGATTTGGGAGAGTAAGTCCTTGCCTTGGGGAAACAAATGGTGTGGAGTAGCAGAATATGAAAACAGGAATTTAGTGGGAGAGAAGCAGATAAGAAAGTATAAAGTCAAAAACAGTGCAGAAAAGTCAACTGATGGCTTGTGCATTACAGATGCAAAGGGCTTAAATAGGTAAATAGGGATCAAATAGAATTCACTGAGGGAGATATTCTACAACCCTGTGCCTCTCTCATCATCATTTAATGTCAAGTTTTCCGTACTGGCATGGGTTTGGATGGTTTGACTGGAGTGGCAAGGTTTCTACACCTGGATGCATTTCCTAATTCCGACCACTTTACAGAGTGTTCTGGGTGCTTTTTACGTGGTACCAGTAGAACTGAGGTTACAAAGATGCTTGCAAGACAAAGACTCCTCAATTGCGAGGACATGTAGTGTTGAGGAAGGTGGCTTTGTACCTGGTGGTAAGAGGTTAGACTATGGAAGAAGGACAGAAAATCAGGTGCCAGGCTGTAGAGGAGTTATATAGCTACCCCAGAGAGAGAAAATGACCAGATTTTCACAGTCTTCTCTTTTGCGTGCTACATTTAATTCCTCTTATACCTTGCTTTTCTCAATGCATTTGCACTTGATTATACATACACACTGATATTCCACATCCATCAGAGTATGCTACCTTCATTCCTCCCCAGTCTTTGCATGCCCTCTGCATTTAGGGTCCACATCTCGCTATCATGAAGCATAACCATTCATGCACAAGCATCATTTCATCCAACTGTCATTCTGTGAGAAGGGTCTTTTGTTGCCAACAGTGGAACAGAAGTAATAGCTCTCTGAACTTCGTTCCTTGATCCCTGAGGAATGGAAATCTAATGAAAACCTTCAGGAGAAATTGCAATGTGATGCTGTCTTAGGTACATTATTTCTGAAAAATTGGTGGTCACTCCTGGAAAATCTTTGATCATAGATCTGCTTTCTCAGCTGTCTTCAGGCTAAACAACAACACAATATCATCATTATGAGCCAACAAAATGGGGCTACTACATGGTTGATTGACCTGGTAGAAATAGCAGCCAAATTTTCCTCATGGTACCTGACCATCTTAAAAATGTTAGGTCACATTAAACAATTTAGTCATATTTATAATATGTGTGTACACACACACTTGTGCAACATGTGCGCACACACACACAAACACACACACGCACACATATACAAGTGCACACATAAGCTTGGATCATTATAGTATTTCATCATATACTAATGAAGAAAGTTTTATTTATTTATTTATTTACTTAAAACTGTTGCCAGATTTATTTTCTGCTTTGAAACATATTGCACAGATCATGCTGTGATGGCATGCTGTTTTGGATAGTGGGAAGGAGAGAAACTAAGAGATTAATCGGATGAAAACAGCAAAAAAAAAAACCAAAAAAAAAAAAATCAACCCACTGCCACCACCATCATCATCATCAACTCCATCTTCATGGTGTATTTTTATCATTTCTAAGTTTCCAGAATCTTTAGAATTTGCTTAGTTATTTCCAGAGCTTAAGGGGATTGTTGTAAATGATGTAAGACAGACTTATTTATCTGTCTCTTCAATGGCGTTTCCATCTCTACAGATGGCGCTTCCATCTCTGCCATGATGTAGTCAATAAACGGACCTTCTGTGTGGTTTCCTGTCTGACATGGTAGAAGTACCAAACAAATATCTCTCTATATTGTAAAACCCTAGCATCTTAATCCTTTCGGTACCGTATTTTTGTTGAAATCTGCTGCCAAGCCACCAGAGTAATGTCTCTGTAGTAGTCTAACCTGCTAGAAACAGCAGCTGAATTTCCATTAAGTCTTAACCGTCTTAGTAAAACAGAACATGTTGGGTAAACTGGTTCTCTGTCCAGTGTGCTTAGAAATACAGATGACCACTGATGGAATCGCTTTGGCCATAGCTCTCATCGATCAGATGACCCAAGGCTAAAAAACACTAATTTATTGCATCATTTATTTTGTTAGTTCTCTCCTTGCCATGTGGCACATAGTGGTGGCGCAATGGCCCAGTGGTTAGGGCAGCGGACTCGCGGTTGTAGGATCGCGGTTTCGAATCCCAGACCAGGCGCTGTGAGTGTTTACTGAGCGGGAAACACCTAAAGTTCCACGAGGCTCCGGCAGGGGATGGTAGCGAACCCTGCTGTACTCTTTCACCACAACTTTCTCTCACTCTTACTTCCTGTTTCTGTTGTGCCTGTAATTCAAAGGGCCAGCCTTGTCACACTGTGTCACGCTGAATCTCCCCCGAGAACTACGTTAAGGGTGCACGTGTCTGTGGAGTGCTCAGCCACTTGCACTTTAATTTCACGAGCAGGCTGTTCCGTTGATCGGATCAACTGGAACCCTCGTCGTGGTAACCGACGGAGTGCCAACAATGTGGCACATAAAGCTGCAACACGATCTCTCCAGCCTGCTCTTGTTTTCTGCCCCTGTTCTGGTCTCATACTATCTTCTCCACCTCCTTTCCTTGTCTATGGTCTTTTGCCATGTGGTTTTAGGATACCCTGCTGCTCTTTTCCCCTCAGGTTGCCACTTTATTTCCACCATACAATTGCTTTCTCAATCTCGTCCGAGGACATGTCTGAGTTACAGTGTCTGCATCTTATTTCATCACTGATCCTGTTGATGCTTTTTGTCATCTCAATTGTGTTATTTTGGACGCTTGGCAACCGCTTGGTACTGAGTATTCTCCTTAAGCAAATGAACTGGAAGCTGTCTGTTGTTTTTTCTTCCATTTTTATCACTTTATTTATTGCTTCTTATAAAATTCTACAGACTTACATGAACCTATATTTAATGAACCAACGAAGTTAACTTCACTACAGAAACTTTCTCAAAAGCTTTATCTTATTGAAGACAGGGAGTTCATAGTTTAAATCCTAAACGTTAGAACATGTCCTCATGGTGCTAACTGGGTAGAAAAACACTGATTAAAGACTTAACTTTGTTGTTATTCGAGCCCAAATTAAAGAGGCAAGCTGGCAAATTTTATAGCATGCAGGACAAAATGTTTAGTGGCATTTTGTGTCTTTATGTCCTGAGTTCATATTCCGCCAAGGTCATGATGGGCTTCTTTCAGTTTCTGTCTACCAAATCCACTCACAAGGCTTTGGTCAGCTCGAGGCTATAGTAGAAGACACTTGCCCAACGTGCCACTCAGTGGGACTGAACCCAGAGCCATGTGTGGTTGGGAAGCTGGTTTCTTACCACACAGCCACACCTGTGCATAAGTGAATAAATATATATTCATGCATGTGTGTGTGAGTAAACGTGTATATATGCTTGTGTGTGCGTATATATATATATATATCATCATCATCAATATATATATGTATATATATATATATATATATATATTTATAGGGTATTGACAACAGCTGTAGATTTAAAAGGGTTGTTTGGCTAAGAAACATTTCTATTTTATCAGGTTTCACACACACATACACACACACACACTGTATATAAACAACAAAATGTTTAAAAATAAAGATAGCTTACATATATAATTGACTATTTATATTAGCAACATGTAACCACACTTCCACTAAGAGAACTTACTCCAACACACCCATCCATACACACACATACACGGGTGTATGTGTAAATATATGTGTGTGTGAGAAAGTATATGCCATGAGTACATAAGATTTGATTGCAGTGGTGTCCACTTGTAAATTTCTGGCTTGCCACTGGGGTGAGCAGGTGTGGCTGGGATGGTTATAAACTGCTTTTACTCCAAAGAAATGTCCCAGCTGGGTAAAGTCACTTATCGTTCTTTTTGACACAATAAACGAAAAAATATATATATAAGAAAAATGGAAGAAAACCCACAAAAATAAAAAGAAAAGAAAAAAAAAGAACATTAACAACTAGTATATTAAGATAAACATGCTTACTACAAAATCAACATCCCTTATTTACTATGCAAGAGTGGGTGGGTGTACATGTGTACACACAAGTATACACATTTGTATGCGTGCATAATATGTCTTTGTGTATGTATGTATATATATATATATGTGTGTGTGTGCATCATCATCGTTCAATGTCCATTTTACATGTTGGCATGGGTCAGATGGTTTAATAGGAACCAATTAGTCAGAGGGCTGTGCTAAGCTCTAGTCTCTGCTTTGGCATGTTTTCTATGACAGGATGCCCTTCTTAACATATGTGTTTTTTTTTGTGTTATATTAGATTTGTGTATGTTATCATTATTTCCCTCAGCATCATCGTTTAATGTTTGTTTAACATATTGGCATGTGTTGGATGGTTTGACTGGGTCCAATGTTTTGCAAAGCTGTGTCAGGCCCATGACGAAGGGCATCCATTAGATACTCCTCTGTTACTAATCCTTACTTACTCTTTTACTTGTTTCAGTCATTTGACTGTGGCCATGCTGGAGCACCGCCTTTAGTCGAGCAAATCGACCCCAGGACTTATTCTTTGTAAGCCTAGTACTTATTCTATCGGTTGTCAAGCAATGATGGGGGGACAAACATAGACACAAACATGTACACACGCATACATATATATATATATATATATATATATACATATTATACGACGGGCTTCTTTCAGTTTCCGTCTACCAAATCCACTCACAAGGCTTTGGTCGGCCCGAGGCTATAGTAGAAGACACTTGCCCAAGGTGCCACACAGTGGGGCTGAACCCAGAACCATGTGGTTGGTAAGCAAGCTACTTACCACACAGCCACTTTTTTTTTCTTTCAAGGAAGGGATCTCTTATTTGGTGTGTCTTTGAAGGGATACAAAGTCCATGGACAACTTGTTTCCTCTGTCAGACTTCAGACAAATGCAAATGTAAAAACAGACACACACACACACAAAGGAAAAACATATGCACACACACACGGAAACACAAATACTCATACATACATACATCATCATCATCATCATCGTTTATCGTCCGCTTTCCATGCTAGCATGGGTTGGACGATTTGACTGAGGACTGGTGAAACCGGATGGCAACACCAGGCTCCAAGCATATTTAAGTACATATATATGTGTGTGTGTGTGTATATATATCTATCTATCTATCTATCTATCTATCTATATATATATATATATATATATATATATATATATATATATATAAATATATATATATGCATATACATATATTTATATGTACATATATGTATATACTTATGCAAGTACATATCTATATTTATATGCATGTATATGTACATATACATATACATATATATATGTGTCCTTATATGTATATACACAGACATGTATATACATGCACATGTACATAAACTCAGAGATACATACATATCCTTTTATACAAGCACACATGTATGTTTATGCACACACATAATACTAGTCCTGTGTCCCCCACCCCCACCCCCGCCATCCAACATACGCATACTTGCATAAATATCTGACACTTCTGCCCCCGCCCCTGCTGCCCTCCTTCCGTAGATATGTGAACATATATTATCAAGATAAATAGATAGAATGGTAAGTGGATGAGGGTTGTGCTTTGCAACTTGTGGAATTTCCTTCTCCCCTGAGAAATTTTAGAAAGTGTTTTTGCTTTATTAAAATCAACTCTAAGCTCAACAATCTGGAAGATCTTGTAGATAGATGATGCATTCGAAGGTCCTATAAAATATATTTTTATGTGAGACTCTGTAGCTCTGTGTGTGTGGACATAAATTTTTATATATATATATGAAAGATATTTCTATTAAGTATCTATATATAGACATATATATATATGTATATGTAGAAGCATGTATTTATATGAATGTGTGTGTGTGTGTGTGTAGGCATAGATTTTTATATATATGAAAGATATTTCTAGATATATATTAAGCATCTATATATAGACATATATATATCTATATGTAGAAGTGTGTATTTATATGAATGTGTGTGTGTGTGTATGTGAGTTTGTGTGTATATGTATATGTGTAATACGCATCATCATCATCATCGTCGTTTAACATCCGCTTTCCATGCTAGCATGGGTTGGACGATTTGACTGAGGACTGGTGAAACCAGATGGCTACACCAGGCTCCAATCTGATTTGGCAGAGTTTCTACAGCTGGATGCCCTTCCTAATGCCAACCACTCAGAGATATTTATATACATCTGTATATATGTGTACATATATGTATATGTGTCACCATCATTGTCATATATCTGACTATTTCCATGTGTGTGTGTGTGAGAGAGAGGGTGGTGCTCAGAAAAGAAAGGCCTGGCTGCAGTGGTTAGTGTCAGAATAGGGAGGAGGTAGATATCATGGGGTAGGTAGTTAAAGGTAAAAAGAAGATCAAGTTGAGAGTGCTTGGGTTGAGGTGCCTCTGAAAGAGAAGAAACTGGTGTCGCAGTGGTAGAATTGTTAGTACTTCACTCAAAAAGCTCAACAGCATTTCATCCATCATTAACCATCTGAGTTCAAATTCCGCTGAAGTCCTGGGGCTATATATATAACATCAACTATGAAAGCTTGTTCTGTGTATGTCTGTTTTTGTGTTCTTATTTGTCTCCTATCTGCATCCCTTGACAACTGTTGTTGGTTTGTTTACATCCTTATAATTTAGCAGTCTTGCAAAAGAGATGGCGAGAATTAAGTGACAAGGTTGAAAAAAATATAGGTACTGAAGTTGATTGTTTAAATAATTGCTTCTGGATGGTGCCCCTGCATGGCTGCTGTCCAATGACTTGTATCACAGAACCAGGGTCAGTCTAAGACTGGTTGGTTTGCTATGAAGAGGGCTAACATCAATTTCTAGCCTCTTTGGTGTCTCAAATGAGGTTAACTTGGTTATGAGTATTCAGGGCAGGATTTTTGGTCTGAGGGCACTGGGATTTTCTCCTTCCCTTGCCATTGGCCTTGGAGACAGCAAAAGTCATGAGCACTGCTGTTTTTCCTTTGACTGTGCTAAGAAATTAACGAAATGAAGAAATACAGCTTTAGATATAAAAAAAAATTAAAAAAAGGAGTGGCTGTATGGTAAGTAGCTTGCTTACCAACCACATGGTTCCGGGTTCAGTCCCACTGCGTGGCACCTTGGGCAAGTGTCTTCTACTATAGCCTCGGGCCGACCAACGCCTTGTGAGTGGATTTGGTAGACGGAAACTGAAAGAAGCCCGTTGTATATATGTATATATATGTATGTATGTGTGTGTGTATATGTTTGTGTGTCTGTATTTGTCCCCCTAACATCGCTTGACAACCGATGCTGTAACTTAGCGGTTCGGCAAAAAGAGACTGATAGAATAAGTACTAGGCTTCCAAAAGAATAAGTCCTGGGGTAGAGTTGCTTGACTAAAGGCAGTGCTCCAGCATGGCCACAGTCAAATGACTGAAATAAGTAAAAGAGAAAAGAAAGAGGAAAGAAAGGACACACTGAGTAATGAAAATAAGGTGTGATGGTCATGGTTGAATGTTTTCATCATAAATTGGGCTGGTCAAAGCCTACCTGGGGTTAAATAGCAAAAGGGATAACAACAGTATTTCATCTGAAAAATATACATGGAAAAGAAAAAAAAAGAAACAGGAGAGAGAGAGGGTAGGGGTGGGAGGATGGAAGATGGGGAAAGCTTTGCTTAATTCCTGGTAATGTTTGGTTTATTATTGTTAAGATCTATGTATCCACACACATACATGTATATACTTCTGCTTACATGCATATACAGAGGTGTACACACTGACACACACATTTTAACAAGGGAGTCCCATCTGGTCCAAGCAAAACATTATGGCTCACATGTAAATGTATTACGTATGTATAAGCATACGTACCAACTAAAAGTAATGTGTGTAGCTACATTTCAAGATGTGTGCGTCCACACCTAGCTTCTCTTCCCATTTCCATTCATTCATTCATTCATTCATTCATTCATCTCGTTCATTCAGTCATTCACTCCTTCATTCATTTTTCTTACTTTCCTTCTTTTGTTTTCTTTCTTATTCGTTGCCTTTCCAGTACAAAGTCTATCAGCGGGTGAGAGCTTTTAATTGACTCCATCAGAGCCTAGATTTTTAGCCTGCTGCGAAAATGAGTCAGTGTTTTCCATCATCTGCATTTTAGTGAGATAAAGGTTGGGCTTTGCAGTTGCATATGCATGCACACACAGCTACACACATACACACACACTCTCATACATAAAGATGTACATTCACTCATGCACATGTACAAATATATACATACATGCAGACCACAACACATACATGCATATACACAAATACACATAGATGGGGAAAGGCATGCACTTACAGACAAACACACAAAAATGAAACATTTGCATAAAAATCAATTTTCGTTATGGTCGTATTATTATTATTATTATTATTATTATTATTATTATTATTATTATTATTATTATTATTATTATTATTATTATGTATTTTGGATTGGTTCTTAGCTCTTAATTCATAGTATTGATGAGAGGCAAATTTACCCCTAGATAAGATGTTGGTTAATTTTGACTGAAATTCCCAGGTGATCTGGCAGCTATTCTTGAAAATATGCGATGTATAATATGGTGTTCTTGCTGAGAAATGCTACAGAACACCTGCAATGGATTTGAACTCAGGAATTACGTCATCATTATTATCATCACCATTATTGTTTTAATGTTCGCTTTTCTATGCTTGCCAGATGAAGCATTTTGAAGCAAATTTTCTGTGGCCAGATGCCCTTCCTGTTCCCAACTGTCTTCTGTTTGCAAGCAAGGTAATATTTCCCCCCATTGTTGGACCATGTTTCTGAAGAATATTGGAAATGAATGATGCCTTCATGCAAGTAGTATGCTTTTGTTTCCAGTCTTCCATGGAAACATGTCTGGTCATGGAGAAATATTACTTTATTTGGAAATAGATGAAGGTTTGCAACAGGAAAGGCATCTACTCATAGAAAACTTCACCTCAACAAGTTCCATCAGACCTGTGGAAATATGGAAAAATGGACATTAAAGCAGTGATGACATACAAGGGGGTTCCTGAAAAGTTCCTGGCTGTAAAGGGCACTATGAAAGGCCTGGTTGAAAGCCCTTAGAATTGCATTAAGGATACATAACTCTGTGGAATGCTATTCAACCACTTACACAAAATGTCAATGGACGGGTAATTCAGCTGATGGTAAAACACTGAATCTTCATTGTCAAATGACGGAGATCCGTCAATCCATCAATCAATGGTATTATATAGTATTAGCTAATTCTCGAACATTAATGAGTAGGGATTTAGCTATGGAGAAGCATAATATATAACAATGTCAAATTGTGTGAAATGTGGAGTTAATTTTATTAATAATATTGTTAAATTAATTAATGAACGTGTTGCTATTGTTCCCTTGCCAGAAGTTAATTTGGTTTCCTAATGTTGTTATTAATGTTACTTGAAATTTTCTTTCTAATTAATCTGATTTCGGATTTAGCAGAATTAATTAATCTACTTCTAGGGTTAGAGGCAAAGTTCTCTTTATGGGCCTTAAGTGTTATATACACACACACACACACACTCTCTCTCTCTCTCTCTCTCTCACACACACTAAGTGATAGCTACAACCCCTTACACAGACACACACATGCATATATCTATATATATAGCCCACCACCACCACCATCATCATCGTCATCATTTGCTTGTTTTATAGGTCGGATAGCTTATCACACTCTGTACTGTCTTGCACACACAAGAAAGGAAAACAGTTCTTTTTGGTGTTATGTATGCCATACAGTTTAGAGTAGTTATATCTATCTACCCTGCCACCAATAACTAGAGAAGATGTCACATATAAGAGGGACTAAACATTAATTTTTTTTTCCCTCCCTACACTTGTTCTTATTTGCAGTTACTACTCACCTACCCTTGCCCTATGGTTTAAATTTTTCTCAATTCCTAAATTACATCTCAACATCCAGAGCAAACACAATCATGATGCCACGAAATTACAAGGAAAGAAGTTCCTTGAATTATTTTGAAGCATACGAGTTTTCCAAACTCTGGTTAGTAATTACAGCATAACTAAGTTCTCTTTTCTTATGGGGTACATAGATGTTCAAAATATTTATAAAACTTAAAAAAGAAAAAACAAAAACAAAAAAAGTTGTACCAAGCTTCCCTGAAGCAATATGAGGTACTCTTACTCTTTTACTTGTTTCAGTCATTTGACTGCAGCCATGCTGGAGCACCGCCTTTAGTCAAAGAAATCGACCCCAGGACTTATTCTTTGTAAGCCTAGTACTTATTCTATCGGTCTCTTTTGTCAAACCGCTAAGTTACGGGGACGTAAACACACGAGCATTGGTTGTCAAGCGATGTTGGGGGGGGGGGACAAACACAAACACACACACACACATATACATACATATATATGACAGGCTTCTTTCAGTTTCCGTCTACCAAATCCACTCACAAGGCTTTGGTCAACCCAAGGCTATAGTAGAAGACACTTGCCCTAGGTGCCACGCAGTGGGACTGAACCCAGAACCTTGTGGTTGGTAAGCAAGTGACTTACCACACAACCACTTTATAATTTATTAGTTTCTTTTGCCTATTCTTAGTTTATGCATGTCTATGCAAATATAGTATGGGTATATCCCATTTATGTTCATTAGAAATTAAATAAAGAATTTTGACATGTACGAATATTTATTTCCCCCCACTGTATATATATGTATATATATATATGTGTATATATATATATATATATATGTATATATATATGTGTATATGTATATATGTGTATATGTATATATATGTGTATATGTGTGTATGTATATATATATATATATATATATGTATATAAATATATGTCTATATATATGTGTACATATATATGCATATATATATATATATATATATATATATATATATATATATATATATATATATATATATACTCAACCACTCAAATGTGGAAGTGATATATCTCAACGTTGCAAAGGCGTTTGATAAAGACGATCATGGAATGAAATATCACAAACTGTATGATCTTGTCATTGTCGGGGAACTTGGGAGAATGGCTGCATGTCTTTCAGAAGTATAGAAATCAGGTGGTAGTAGCCAATGGGACCACCTCCAATGACACGCAAATAGTGAGCGATGCTCTGCAAGGCACTGTTTTGTGATCACCACTGCGCATAGTGGCCCTCTCAGATATGCCCTGAGGCACACAGAGATCCACAATCACAAATTATGCAGATGATACAAAGTCTCACAGGTGATACAAAACCCTGAGGACACTATGCACCTGCAATGTGAGGTGGATGAAATATGCAAGTGGGCTGAAAAGAATAGCATGCAATATAATACTGAAAAGTTTCAAGCCTTGTGCTATCAGCATGCAAAACTAAATGCAATTCTAATTAAATACACTGAACCCAGAGGGATTGCAATCCCAAAGACACAGTCAGTGTGAGACCTAGGCATTTACGTGAGTCATGATGCATCCTTCCATGTGCATGTTGCTAAATGGGCAATGAAATGCAGGCAGCTGACTGGATGGATTCTTAGAACTTTTAGAACAAGAGATCGGGAAACCATAATGGCCACTTTGACTATTGCTCCCAGCTATGGTCACCAACCAGTGTAAATCAATTTTAGAACAATGACGTTACACGAAGAAGATAGCCTCTATGCAGCGTATAAGCTACTGGAAAAGACTCAAGATTAAGGCTCTATTCCATAGAGTGCAGGCGAGTAAGATATGCCATAATATACATCTGTAAGATCCTAGAAGGACTTGTCCCAAACTTTGGCATCAAGAGTTATGCTAGTACTAGAACAGGGTGCCACTGCATAGTGCAAAGGACTCTCAATTTGCCATCAGTATATAGGACAAGATATTGCAACAGCCTGGGCTTTAGGAGACCACAGCTCTTCGATATCCTCTCCTGAAGGACCTGAGAGACCTACATGGGGTGGATGTAGATGTTTTCAAAACAAAACTGGACCTCTTACTGTCAAGTGTCCCAGATGAACCTACTTCACAGCAGGAAGTGCAGATGAGGGCAGCTGCATCAAACTCCCTCATGCACCAAATGTCAATTTCTAAAAAGAATTGGTGAAGTAAAATTATGGAGCAACACCAAATGGCACTGCTTCAACATGGCCACAACTCATGAGCTGAACCTAGATCAAATCATGTATATATATGTGTGTGTGTATGTATATATATATATATATATATATATATGCTCGCGGTCATAGGATTGCGGTTTCGATTCCCAGACCGGGCGTTGTG
>NC_068981.1:24693243-24693637 GCF_001194135.2 Octopus bimaculoides
TATGCTCGCGGTCATAGGATTGCGGTTTCGATTCCCAGACCGGGCGTTGTGAGTGTTTATTGAGCGAAAACACCTAAAGCACCACGAGGCTCCGGCAGTGGGGTGGATGACGAACCCAGCTGTACTCTTTCACCACAACTTTCTCTCAGTCTTACTTCCTGTTTCTGTTGTGCCTGTAATTCAAAGGGTCAGCCTTGTCACACTGTGTCACGCTGAATATCTCCGAGAACTACGTTAAGGGTACACGTGTCTGTGGAGTGCTCAGCCACTTGCACGTTAATTTCACGAGCAGGCTGTTCCGTTGATCGGATCAAGTGGAACCCTCGACGTCGTAAGCGACGGAGTGCCAACAACAACAACAACAACAATATATATATATATATATATATATATA
>NC_068981.1:24693772-24695909 GCF_001194135.2 Octopus bimaculoides
AGGACCATAAACAGGAAAAACAAACAAAAAAACAAAAGTCATAGAAATAGAGCTTGTCTTGTAAGAATTGTTGTTTTTTGTAAATATTCTTCCATCTAACTACTTCTATGACTTTTGTTTTTTTGTTTGTTTTTCCTGTTTATGGTCCTTAGTTGGGAAAGGGGTTGTGCTCATGGTTATTTTCAGGTTCTTCGTGACTGGTGGGAGGGAAAGAGAGAGAAACTTGTCTTCAAACGAGAGACAGCCTGAATACATTTGACAGAATGGTCATCATTATCTTTTTACTTGCTTCAAACATCAGACTATAGCCATGTTGGGGCACCACCTTGAATAATTTTAGTCAAACGAATCTACTGCCAGGACTTGTTTTTGTGTTGTTTTCCCCTTTTTTTTTTAAAGCCTGGTACTTATTCTACTGGTCTCCTTTGCTGAGCTGTAAAGTTACGGGGACGTAAACACGCCAACACCGGTTGTCAAGCAATGAATGGGGGCAAACACACGCACACAAACGACGGGCTTCATTTAGTTTCTATCTACCAAATCCACCCACAATGTTTTGGTCAGCCTGGGGCTAGAGTAGAAGACACCCAAGTTGCCACGCACTGGGACTGAACCTGGAACCATGTGGTTGAGAAGTAAACTTCTTAACCACACAACCACGCCCGTGCCTGTGTGTGAGTGAAAGACCAGATATTTAGCGTTAAACCATGCAATGTATTAAGTTTATCTCTCATGTAGGTCACTGGGGGATTTGAACTCCAGACTGCAATGGGCTGGAACAAGTACCGCAAAACACTACACCCCGTCCGAAACATTCAACGATTTCTCCTGCCCACTTTCACGAAGTTGCCCCCCCCCCCCCAAGAATAAAAGGTAACAGTGACCCGGGCGTGATTTGAACTCTGAAAGCAAGGAACCATAATATATACCCGTAAGGCGTCGCTGCCTCGTTGCACGGAGTAGTTTGCTTTTAATCGCGTTTTTTGTTCCTCGTATTTTCATGAAACGGAAACCTTCGACAGTCACACACGCGCGCACACCTTTATAAAATATAATAATAATGATAACCCCTCCTCCCCCCAGCTCGTCATGTGTACGGTAGCGGATTGTTACTATTTTATTAAAGTACTGCAGCACTATCCCCTCGCTTTGCCCCTCCTGTGTGTAGGCAAGCATTCTTAAACGTTTCCTTAAGTCCCGCCATCATACCCACTCTGCTTGGTATTCATTCATTAGTTTGCCTTCTCATGTCGTTCATTAGTTTTCTATTGGCAAATGTCAGCCGGCTTGGTTCCTATGGCAACTGCCCTATCAAGAAAGCGGTCACCTGACCTGCACTCTGATAACAGGTCACTTCCGTGAACCCACACAAACACGCACGAAACTCACGCATGCACGCACGCACGAATGCATGCGCGCACTTACTCAATCGCGCTGTTCCCGCTCTCTCTCTCTCTCTCTCTTTCTTTCACACAAACATGCACTGAAGCTTGTGTATTTTTCTCTTGATCACATGAATGCATTTTAGCACACACACACACACACACACACACACACACACACACACACACACGAGTCGTTTCATAAATACACTCCCTTCTCGTACAAATTACACCCTCCTAACACCCTTTCTCATACATACACACACACACTTTTTCCCCTGGATCACATGAATGGTTTGTCGTAGCTTCAAATGCACATGCACATTCATACTGAAACATGCGTTGTTTCATAAATACATGTCCCTGCTCTCACACACGTACACTCCTTTCGTTTTCTTCTTTTTTTTTTTAACACACTGTAACATGAATATGCATAAACATAATATTCCAAACGCCTAAACTCTCTCACTCGCACAGATAATACACCGACTTTAGGTACATGTTACACACGCACGTACTATCATTACTGTTTCTCTTTCAAAACACACATACATACACATACACCTTTCTTTTTTGCTTTCTTTAATATGATGTTCATTTTCACACATGTTATTTACACACATTCGCACACACACACGCATTTATACACCCCCCTTGCATATTTGTTCTTTCTTTCAAAAGTACCTACACACATACACACGCATATCTGTACACACACACACACACACACACACATATATATATATATATATATA
>NC_068981.1:24696016-24698835 GCF_001194135.2 Octopus bimaculoides
ATATGCGTGTGCGCGCAATGGTACTCAAATTATTGTACCGACTGTTTGTCTCATCATTCCCCCCCTTTCTCTCCCCTCACATATGCACTCGTAAATAACACACACACACACACACACTCTCTCTCTCTCTCTCTCCATTTTCAAGTCCTAACAGTTTCACACATAAACATTAGCACACACACACACACCCTTATTTCGTTTATCACATACACCCATCCACACACACGTACTCAACATAAAAATCCTCATGCCCGCTCCCACCACACATCATTCTCTTCTGTATCTCCTACCCCTTTACAAACACACACACACTCTCTCTTTCTCCTTATTTCTCTACTTCTCCTCCTCCTCCTCCTCCTCATACCAATCTTCTACACAGCCTTGCTTCCTCATCTCCTCCTCACCCCAGGGAAGAAATTTCTCTGCTGTAGCTACGATAACCCAATTCCTCTAAAACCTGCAGCGTTCGGCACTGGTTGGTTATATATGATGGATGCCTTCTTTCTTTTACATCCCTCCTTCCAAATCTCAAGTCCACATAACCCCCTCCTCCTCCTCTCTCTTTTTCTCTGTATCTCTCTCTTGAATCTACCCTATTATACACTCTCTTCGGCAAATTCTTTCCATTTTCTTCATTCTTCCTCTTACTTTCACCATTAAGCTTCTTTCCTTTTTCTTTATCACCACATTGTTTTCGTGCCTTTTCTCTTTTGCCCTCTTCTTTTACAGGAATTCTTACCGTCATCTCTCTCTCTCTCTGTCACATTCTATCTATCTATCTTATTTCTTTATTGCCCACAAGAGGCTAAACATAGAGGGGACAAACAAATGGATTAAGTCGATTACATCGACTCCAGTGCGTAACTGGTACTTAATTTATCGACCCCGAAAGGATGAAAGGCAAAGTCGACCTCGGCGGAATTTGAACTCAGAACGTACGCCTGGCGTGCTAGCGTTTCTGACAGCTCGCCGCCTTATTTATCTATCTACCTCTCTCTCTCTCTCTCTCTCTCTCTCTCTCTCTCTCTCTCTCTCTCTCTCTCTCTCTCTCTATCTATCTATCTATCTATCTATCCACACACACACACACACACAAACGGAATCATCCTTCCAACTACTATAGATTCTTACCATCCCACATTCGTATATCTTTTATCATAATCCTCCTGCCAATATTCAGTCTTTGCCTTTCCCCCACCCCCAATCTCTATCTCCCTCACACACTTAACTAAATCTTACCTTGCCTGCCTTCACCTCCACCTCCATCACTGTTATTTCTCCGTTTTGTCCACCCAGAATCGTTTAAATTTCTAAACCATATTTCACTACTCGTACAAAGTTATTTACTTTATGTTCCTTTCTCTTTACCTTATTGTCTTCTCTCTCTCTCTCTCTTCTCCCCCTATTCTTTATTCTACTCTCGTTGCTTTACCTCCTTCTACTCCCTTCTGTTCTTCCCCACTCAACCATATCTTTTCCCCCCTCTCACTTGTCCTTCTCTTCTCTTCTTCTCCTCCCACTTTCACTCACTCGACCGTGCCCTTCCTTCCTTCCTTTCACTCGACCGTATTTTTCCCATATCTCACTCGAACCTTTACTCCTTCCCTCTCACTCAACTCTGCCTCCTTTTCCCTGTACTGAAAACCCTCCGTTTCCCTACTGTCAAACGGATCCTGATTTCCTCCTCTTTCCTCTTGCAACCCTATTTGTTCCCCACCACCACCACCACCCTCCGCGTCAATCTTCTCCGACTTTCTCTTCTCTCTCCCAACCATATTTTACTTATCTCAACTCTGACTTTTCCGCTCTCTATTTTACTCTGTCCCGTCTTTTCCCTTCTATCTCTTGGCGAGTAGTGGTGGTGGTGGGAACCTTATCCTTTCTATCCCTCCATCATTCTATCCCCTTCTCTTCATACTTCACACTTTTCACTCTGCTTTCAGTTTCATTCACTTCGTAGTTTTAATCGTATCTCTCTCTCTCTCTTTCTTCTCTTATTTTTCTATCTCACCCTCTCTCGTGCATTTCTATTTACATGGTATATTAGTTTTCTTTCTCGTTTTCTTCCCAAAATTATTTGTACACACACTCGTGCGCACTTTTCTTCCTTTCTTTATACACACTCATACATAAACATTTATCATCTTTTTCAACACATACTCCTCTCTTCTACACACACACACACACATCTGCGCCTCCAGCCTTACTTGTACATATATGCATACGCACGTTTGTATTCGCATTCATACACACTACACACTCTTCACAGGCATGTACCTTTCTCCTATAAATTAAAAGGGAAAAAAATTCTGTTTGTTTCCCTTGTGACACATTCCAAGGAATGCGAAGAACACATTGCATCTTTTGAATGAGGAGTTTTTAACTGTTTTCTATTAGAGACGAGGAAATATGTTGGTATCGAGTTTAAAATAAAATTGCTCGACCAAGACTCGAAACTGTCGCGCGCGCGTGTACTCACACACACATACAACTTTCATGTAGTTTCTGCCATTGTACAGTACATTTTCACATTTCGTGAATGCCTCTACATCACAATTTTTTTGTCCTTTTCTTTCTTTTTTTTGTCCTTTTCTTTCTTTTTTTTGTCCTTTCCTTTCTTTTTTTTTGTCCTTTTCTTTCTTTTTTTTTTCACAAAAGAAACAAATTCAGCAAGAAAGGGAATTTTTACTCCAGTGCTTCCTTGGTTAGGAGGTCACGATCTACACCGAGTCGTAATATTATCGTTGTGAGAACTGCTGAGACCAAAAAGTCTTTCACTTTTGACGTTAGGCAAAAATGTTATACATTCATGAATGAAT